>NC_081348.1:55020250-55155630 GCF_029784015.1 Lycium ferocissimum
AGACGGTTAATGAAGTAAGATCTTTATTTGCATGACTTTATTTATCTTATTGTTAATTAGGCATTTCAACAGTACTCAACATAGTCATAGTCCTCATATTTATATAATTTTTTTTATCTGTTTATTGGATACAATGAAGCTTGGGTTAGAAAACAATGATGAGATTGATGCTATGCTCCATCAAGAAGGAGGAGGGCTTGCCCACCGAATATGAGAATTTGTGGAAGAGTAAATGTAGTGTTGTATGATTCACCACCAAGCTATGAAATTTGATATTTTGGTAATGACTGTTTGGTGTCATGTGTTCAATGAATATTGTCTGTGTTTGTACCTTAGTTAACCAGTTAAATGTTGTTGCTTTGAGTAGGTTGGAAAACAGTTAATGTTATTTTCTAGCAATATATTAGTGATAGGATTTCTGAATACTTTAAAATTTTAAATTATTTTATGTCATGATTTCAGTTTACCTATTACTTAATTACTTTGTAAACTTGGCATGGCTTATTCGGTCCCAATGACAAATTAAGATTTTAGGATTCGACTCTTCAAAATCTTAAATTCGAATCTTAGATCGTTCGTCTATTTGTACCAATAATAACTTCTTGAGATTCAATTGTTTATATTGATTGAATTATTTATTAGATATTATAAAATTTCATGGCATATAAACAATCGCTCGTCCTCGAGAGACTAGGGAAAGAGAACGAGAAAGTACATGAATCGGCAAATAATTGAGGATATCGGCTACGCATGTCGGACTCGGTCTCCCAAGTAGCCTCCTGTGACGTGACGATGCTCCATTGCACCTTCACAGTAAGCTATCTCCTTAGACCTCTACTTCGAACTCGCTATCCAAAATCGCAATAGGCTCCTCCTCGTAAGTCGCATTCTCATCAAGCAATACCGAATCCCAACGAACAATATAAGTACCATCAAAGATACTTCTTCAAAGATAGACACATGAAAAACTGGATGAGCACCTGCTAAGACTGGTGGTAAGGCTAACTCATAAGCAACATCGCCCACCCAATCAAGGATCTCAAATGGCCCAATATACCTCGAACTCAACTTACCTCTCTTACCAAATCTTATAACACCATTCATGGGTGAAATCTTCAGCAGAACCTGATCACCAATGGCAAACTCGAAATCTCGGACCTTCCGGTCCGCATACATCCTCTGTCGACTATGAGCTGCCAAAAAGAATGACCCTCACCTTCTCAAGAGACTCTCTCAATAGATCCATACCCCAAGGTCGAACCTCAAACACATCAAACCAACCAACTGGAGATCTACATATACTACCATACTAAGCCTCAAAAGGCGTCACATTGATACTCGAGTGATAATTGTTGTTATACGCAAACTCTGCCAATGGTAAGTACTGATCCCAGTGACCACCAAAGTCTATAACACAAGCCCTCAACATATCCTCGAGCACCTGAATGGTCCGGTCGGACTGCCCATCGGTCTAAGATTGGAAAGCTGTACTAAGATCCACTCGGGTACCTAACTCATCATGAAAGGCCCTCTAGAAATAGGAAGTGAAGATAGTACCCCGATCAGATATGATAGAAATGGGAGCCCCATGCAATTTCATAACGTCACTAATGTACAACTTGTCTAACTTCTTCGCGGTATAAGAAACCTGAACTGGAATGAAATGAGCGTACTTAGTCAATCGATCAACTATCACCCAAATTGAATCAAACTTACCCAACGTCTTTGGAAGACCCACCATAAAATCCATGTGGGCATCCTTTGAAGTACACCATCAGGTCGCTGGTGCTCATACATAACTTGCTGACAATTACCACACTTAGCCATAAATTTGGCTATATCCCTCTTCATGCAAAGACCACCAGTAAAGCTTCCTCAAATCACAATACATCTTAGTCGCCCCGGGATGAATGGATGAGCCTCAATCAAAATCAAATGATTCAAGTCACCAACACGAGGAACGCACACGTACCTTCAATCCTCAAAGTACCCTCAGAATCAATTATGGCCTCCTCGGCTTCACTTCTCAGAACCCTATCTCGAATCTTACTCAACTAAGCATCTTTAAACTGATGAGTCCTGATCTGATCTAACAAGGACGATCTCGCCTCCACACAAGCTAAAACTCTGCCTGGAGCTGAAATATCAAGACGAACAAAACTGTTGGCCAAAGTCTGAACCTCCATGGCCAACAGACGCTCGGAAACAACCAAACGGGCTAAACTGCCCATACTCGTGGCCTTGCGACTCAAGGCATCAGCAACAACATTGGCTTTCCCTGGATGATGAAGAATAGAGATGTCATAGTTCTTCAGGAGCTCCATCTATTGACGTTGCATGGAATTAAGATCTCTCTGGGTAAACACGTGCTGAAGGGTACGGTGATTGATGAAAACCTCACAATGGACGCCATACAAGTAATGCCTCCAGATCTTCAAAGAGAAGACCACAACTAAGAACTCCAAATCATGGGTAGGGTAATTCCTCTCATGGATCTTCAACTGACGGGAAGCATAGGCTATGACGCTATGCTTCTGCATCAACACAAAGACCCAAACCCACACTAGATGCATCACAATAGACTGAAAAATCCTTACCCTCCACGTATAATGCTAGAATCGGTGCTGAAGTCAAAAGGGTCTTGAGCTTTTGAAAGCTCTTGTTATAATCAACGGACCACTGAAAGAGAATATCCTTCTGAGTCAATCTGGTCAACGACGAAGCAATAGTAGTGAAACCCTTCATAAATCGGAAGTAGAAATTAGCCAAACCCATGAATCTACGGATCTCGATCATAGTAGTAGGCTTCGCCCAATCCCTCACAGCCTCAATCTTCTTAGGATCAACCATGATCCCGTCCTTAGACACAGCATGGCCCAAGAACGCGCGACTCCAACCAAAACTCGCACTTAAAATAATTTAGCAAACAAACTATTCTTCTTTAACAACCCAAGCACAGTGCGAATATGGCTCTCATGCTATTCTCTACTCTTGGAATATACCAAGATATCATCAATAAACACAATCACTAAGGAGTCAAGGAATGGCCTAAAGATGCCATTCATAAAAGTCATGAATGCAGTCGGGGCATTAGTAAGACCAAATGACATTACCAGAAACTCATCATGCCCATATCTCGTCCGAAAAACGGTCTTCGGAATATCCTCGAAACCGATCTTCACCGACGGTAGCACGAACGCAAGTCAATCTTCGAGAACACTGAAGCGCCCTGAAGTTGGTCAAATAAATCATCAATACGAGGCATAGGACACTTGTTACGAATAATAACCTTGTTCAGCTAGCGATAATCAATGCACATCCTCATAGATCCATCTTTCTTCTTCATGAACAACACCGGAGCACCCCAAGGGGATACACCCGGTCTATTGAACCCCTTGCTCAGTAAATTCTGCAACTGCTCCTTAAGCTCTCTCAACTCGGCATGTGCCATCAGATGTGATGGAATGGAAAAAGGGCGAGTGCCCGAATCCAAGTCAATACAAAAGTCAATATCGTGATCGGGTGGCATACCGGGCAAATCAGACGGGAATACCTAACTGACTCCCAATGGGAATGGACTCAAGGGGTGGAGATGCAATAGTAGTGTCACGCACATGAGCCAAATAAGCTAAACACCCCTTGTTGACTAATTTCTTTGCCTGAAGAAAGAAAATAATCTTCTTCGGAGAGGGACTAGAAGTACCCCTCCACTCAATTCTAGGAATGCTCGACATGGCTAAAGTGACTGTCTTGGCATGACAGTCCAAAATCGCATGATAAGGAGAAAGCAAGGTCATATCCAAAATAATATCGAAATCCACCATATCAAGTATCATCAAGTCTACCCACGTGTCATAACCCATAAAAGTAACCAAGCACGAAAGATAAGACTCTGTCAACCACGACAGAATCTTCGATTGGAGTAGACACATAAATAGGTACCACTATGCTATCACAAGTCAAGTCCCAACCAACAACATGATATGCAAACACATACGAATAAGTGGATCCAGGATCAAATAATACATATGTTACTCTATGTCGGACAGAAACAGTACCTGAAATGGTAGCATCTGAGGCCTTCTTCTCGAGTCTACCTGGGAACGAATAACATTGGGTCCTACTATGACTAGTGTCACGACCCAATTTCACTAAGTCATAAGGGCACCTACCTTTCCTACCTCGCTAGGCGAACCCTTAACCCAACATTTCATAAACACATAAATAGATAGTAAATAAGCGGAAGAAATAGGATAACAGAAGTCTCATGATAATAATATAAGAAAGCAGAAACAATAGAAATACACCCAGTATCCGGTCTGGTCATACAAGAGCATCTAACTAAATACTACAAGTCTGAATAATAAAAATACATCAATAGTCTCAAAACATATGTCTTAGAACGGAAATAAAGACATAGTAGATATAGGAGTCTTCGGGCAGCGAACGTCCCCATGCTTACCCTGAAAGACTCAATTCGGCAAATCATCGAATAGTCAGCCACAAGGAGTAGAAGTCGATCCCTCCTGGTACTTTGCATTCATAAAAGAATGCAGCAGTATAAACAGCAAGTACTGGTAGGTATCATAGGCCGACTAAGATTAGCTAACATATATAAAGACAACAAAGCAAGATAAACACATAAACCAACAAGTACAAGTTAACAATAAGCCATATCCACGGTACAAGTCATCACCTATGTTGTAGCATCTAAACCCAAATGTGCCAAGTCTCAGTATAGCAATTCGTATCAGTACATCACAGTAGTATCACAACAATCAACTGAAAACAAGATACAATGCAATGCAACAATGTATGTATGAAGAATGCAAGGCATATGCAGCTTTGTACAGCATGTCCCAGATGGAATGACTTCACGTCTCGGCGATCATGACCCATGGGGGACCCGCGAAGTCCATGTCCCACTCAGTTCTAAATATTAACTCAGATCACGAGCACACTCTCACGATCTTGGTAAATACCTCGGGCATCGGACACTCCATCATTCCCGGCAAGAATCCTCGAGCAACGAACACTCATCTCTCTTTTACGCACTCCAGCAGAAACCTCAGAGGCTATACTCTCTCACATATCATCATCAGTACCAGAACAATGAATATGCCAGTGTATCATGGAAATGCATATGAATATGATGAAATGTGACATCAACAACGAATTCTATCCGAAACAGTACCACACATGGCACCCAAGTAGTATCAATAATAAGGCTACATAATAAGCCACAATGGAATCACAATTCTCAACAGTACCTCTCAGGCACACAAGTAATATCAATGATAAGGCTACACAATAAGCCACAATGGATTACAACTCTCAGCAGTACCTCTCAGGCATACAAGTAATATCAATGATGAGGCTACACAATAAGCCACAAGGGGTCACAACTCTCAGCAGTACCTCCCAGGGTATACAAGTAATATCAATGATAAGGCTACACAATAAGCCACAATGGAATCACTATTCTCATCTCAATATCAATCAAGTAAAGTATCACGATATCGTAGCCATGATGTATCACTATTCATAATTACCACGGTAACAATATGTTAACAATGCCAACAAGTAATTGATCAGATAAGTCAACAACACCACGGGGTGTCTAGCCCCAAAATCATACAACAAGACCCAACCTAAGACAATATCCAGCCCAACTTCATACCCGAAGGCTTACATGCGTTCTCCGACAATATCATATAAACATACGCTTCACTAATCGAAGTCTCACCATAAGGTAAACCAAAACCTATCTGGAAGGCTGAACAATAAGTCACCAACAAACATACCTTAGTCTTCCCTTTTCTTTGAGCCTCGAGATAATAAAGGTCTAAGCATATTCGAATCATGAAATTAGAATCTAGAAGAACATCATTCAAATCCTAATTCTATTCAAGACCCAAATTCCAGCCTATATAATAGGGGTTTATGAACTAGAAGGGTGAAATTTGGAATCTAAATGTCTCAACATGAAATTAAAGCTATAGGTGATCAATCCCCATCAATATCAAGCTAGAAGAACCGACAATTTACTCAAATTCTGATTCTAGGCAAAACACCCAAATTTAGGTATAAACCCTAACTCCAAATCTATAATTTAGCCACTAATTAGGAAGGAATCATGCAATTATAGTTTCTAATCATCAATTCCATGTTTTATAAAGCTAACCCAACCAATAAATCAAGATTACAAATCCTAGAAGAAGAACTCATTGAACCCTCTTTTAATTCTTGAACTCTTGGTGAACTAGCATGATAATGGAATCCTAAGGTGATTATGGAAAATGAAATAGCAAAGAAGATAGAAGGACTTACCACCAAGATTTTTCCCCACGAATCACCTTGAAAAGCTCTCAAAAACTCTAAAGTTGAAATAATAAAGAATGAGGGACTTAGGGCTTTAAATACTCATTTAATGAAATAATCTGCCCGATACCGCTTCTGCGATCTCTCAGACCGCTGCGGTGGTCAGCTAACATTACACCAGGCCGCTGTGATGGCAAGTCTACCGCTATAGCGGTGCCATTAATGCGGTACTAGTGCCCGCTAGAACCAGAATTCCCTAAATAATCACAATCTCAATCCCAAAATCCCGACTGCCATCTGCTCACATACCACATACCTACACACATAAAAATACACTACGAACGCATTCCTGGCCTCGAAATTTCCAACGGAGGTCTTGTTAACCAAGTCAACCCCCGATACCTCAAAATCAACTTCTCAACTCAAGTCCTAAAATGCACCCCAGTGCATGGGGAACCGAACTGAATATACGCACTAGTTTTAAAGACCCTCTGGACCTCTCAGAATGGACAAATTTTCGAAAAAGATTTATTTATCCAAAAGTTAACTATGAGTCAAATGGTTTTCACTTAAAAGCCAAATTTTTCTAAAATTTACCCAAATCAAGTCCGATGACCTCGAGAAGCATGCCAATTTTCCTCGCGGGTCAAATATGAGCTAATAAAGCCTAAAAAGAGAGCAAAGGGGTCGGGAATGCAATAATGACCAAACGGTTTGTTACAACGAGACTGTGATCCACCTCTCAAACTCTGGGATCCGCCTCTACCGGCCTGGGACCCATCCTTAGAAATCTCTAGACCACCGCGGCCTGACTGAGCACCGCCTCTCGATAAAGTACCACCTCGGCTACCTGATGATACCGGAGTCCTCTGGGGCTAGTAACCACGGGTCGTGGACACTCTCGAGCAAAATGACCAAACGCTTCACACGTAAAACAAGACTTAGAAGGCGGAGCCTGATGAACAGAAACTAAAGACCCAGCTGGAGCAAGTGCAATCCTGCTGGTCGAGAAAATGAGCTTTCAGAAGCTCTCTGCCTAGATGTCCCACTAGAAGAAGCACCGCAATGCGGCGCACGGGCGACGGAGGTGGAGTGATCTTGCCCCAGAAAGGTCCCATCGCACCTCTCTGGAACCACTATAACCCTCAAACTGTCGCTGCCTCTTCTCACTAAGCCCTCCAAATGCGCGGGCTTTAGCAGCCTCGACTAAGAAAGCATGCTCACCAATGGGCTGGAAGGAAACACCCATGGCCTTAAGCTGAAGACATGGAATATGAAGAGAAGTAGCGAGCCTACTAAAAAATCATCTAATCCTGTCGGGCTCAGTAAGAATCAGAGGTGTTGAATAATGGGTCAAATGCGAGCGAGTCACGCAAGCATCACGGATAATCCCCTGCTTTAGTGGAGGAATTCATCTCTACGTGCGTCTCTCGAGGCCGGGGCACATACTTAACCCCAGGAAGGCTCGATAAAATTGTGTCCAAGTAAGTGGAGGAGAACCCTCTGGTCTGCAAGAAATGAAGTACCTCCACCAGGTCTTCGCGTCTCCACAAAACTGGTATGATACATAATTAACACCGTGGGTCTCAACAATCCCCATCCTGTGCAATAACTCGTGCATGTCTAATATAAATTCTTGTGCATCCTTTCCAGAAGTACCAGCGAATCTCGGCAGATCCATCTTCCTAAACCTCCCTACCAGCTCCTGATCGGTCAAAGTCATAACCAGGGCCTGTCATGGGTCTAAGGTCATCTCCTGGGGCCGACACTGCATCCATCCGTGGAGCCACTACCGCAGCAGGATGTGCTACACGAGTGCCTGCTGCGGGGTGCGTACCCCAACTGCTAGTCGTGATCCTTCACCGGAATAATACCGGCGGCGACTGCTGGGCATCCAAATGAAGTAGAATGCGATCCATAGTATCCTAGGTCGCCTGATCTGAAGTGACCTCAGGGTGTGCCTGTGTAGGAGCCACATCATCCCCTACGGCCTGATCTCGAACCTGCTGAACCTCAGGCTCAGGCTCTGGAGATGGATATCTCGCCTTGTTGTTGCCCAACCGCGCGGAGTCACGCCCTTGGGCGGTGCGCCCGCGACCTCTAGCTCGATCGCGTCCTCCAACTGTCGCTCATCCCCTGGTGCTAGCCGCAGCTGCAGGCTCCGGCACCTGATCTCTGGCTATCGTGGCTCGAGTTCTCACCATCTGTGAGAGAAGAGATATGAGTCAGATACCAATTCGATTGTTTCAGATACCAATTAGAATAAAGTGGCACGAAAGAATAATAGAATGTGAAGTTTCCTAAATGTCCTATAGCCTTTCGCAGATAAGTACGGAGCTCATCGTATCGATCCACGAGACTCTACTAGACACGCGCTTGTATTATATATCGGGTAACCTAGGGTTTTGATACCAACTATTCACGACCTATTTTCACTAAGCCGTGCAGGCACCTACCTTTCCCACCTCGATAGGCGAACCCTTATGCCAACAAACATAAAACATAAATAAAGCGGAAGAAGATAGAATGACGTAAGTCTCATGATAATAATATAAAGAAAATGCGAAAGTAATGAGAATCCATCCCCAATATCTGGTCTGGTCATACAAGAGCATCTACCAAATACTACAAGTCTGAATAATACATAATATCTCAAAAGATGTCTAGAAATAGAAATAAGACATAAATAGTAAGAAGAGTCTTCGGGCAGCGAACGTCCTCATACTCACCCTGAATAGACTCGACAACAACCTTGATAATCAGCTACGAGGGGTAGAAGTAAGATCCAACCTGGTACTCTGCATTTATAAAAGAATGTAGCAAGTGCAGGTCAGTACAAACAACAAGTACTGGTAGGTATCATTGGCCGACCAAGACTAACTAACGTATATAAAGACAACAAAGCAAGATAAACACGTAAAACAACAAGGTACAAGTCAACACGAATCCATAACCACAGTTTAAGTCATCACCTATGTTATAGCATCTAAACCCAACTGTGCCAAGTCATAGTGTGACCATTACCGAACCGATATCACAACAAATGCAGTACATCCCGTGTTTTTATGCGTTGGAAAGCATACGAGTTAAATGACATTAGTAACGAAGTGAAGTTATCCCCAAGCTTATAGGTGGTTAAGCGATGGTACAGATGTATCGTAAGGATTAGAAGCTAAATAAATCGAAGAAAATAAGTTTCGTCGAGGTTCAAAATTTATTTGAATGAAATACAGTCCAAGCTATAATATCCCGTATTTTGGAACAGGAAATTGAACCGTCCAACATGAGCAAATTTACCCGAGCCCGAAGAATTTAGTAATATTCAAGCATGAAAATCAAGAAGTTGGTGTATATAAGGAATAAAGTCCCGAAATGGTTTAAGATGAAAAAGTGTGACGACGGTGATTGAGAATAATATTTTATGTGCGTGGTAAATGAGGCTATGGTCTAGTGTTATAGTACATGATCATGGTAATGAGTAAATGAAGTATGTTGAAAAAAGGTATTATTTAAGTGAATTGAGATCAAAGAATTAATTAGTGGATAACCATTACTGTGTGAATCAATCCACGTGTGGCAGCAAGAATGATAAAGCACTATGAGATATTAGGTGGCCTTTTTTTTGGATTTGTACTTGGTTAAGTGTAATATTTTAGGGCGGCCCACGGTCCATTCATTATTTTGGAGTCCGAATACTTTATGTAATTATTTTTGGATAAGTCTTTACATGGATAAATATCCACGTGACATGCATGCAAAGAAGCCTAGATGACTACTATCTTAACAAAGATCCATTTGCTGTATCTAGCACTAAGGATTTAAAGGGTTGGACCCCACGGTCGTAAAGGGTGATTCATTGAAGTATTTACTTTGAATTGGAGAACTTCTCTCTTAAGAAAAATAGGCAATAGCATATTTGTGATTGTAGGAGACATAATATTTTCTCCTGAAGAATAGGTGCCAGTTCTACATTGAGATAGCATCATATATTTATGTAGGATTCGTGCATGTCCTTTATAAGGAGGAAAAGCAGTAAGTTTCTTGCAGCAGGTCTTCGAAAAGGAAACCAATTATCAAAACAACATACGGGTTTTATTCACCGCTTCGATCTCGTTGTTCCGTTTTATCGTGTTGTTGAATCCGGGCTTTCTTTGAAGTGAAGTAAGGTGGAAGAAGAATATTTTTTTGGCATATAAGGTAATAATCCTCTCTCCTAGATGTATTTGAGTTACCCAAGTCGTATCTACGTTGCTAGATGAAATAAATACGAACTTGCGAATAGAATTGTCATGTGATAGAGTTGGAGTTGTGGGCTGTTTTTCTTGTTATAATTATATGATATAAAGCTGAGGTTTGTGGTAAATGATGCCCTTATCATATTGAGATTATTTTTAAGGTTAAGAAGGAAACATACGAAAAGGTGCTATGGAGTATACGGATTCTAATTCGAGCTTGTCGCTCGTTATAAAGTATTATGAAGTTGTTATGGATATTAGGGGTGGGCGTTCGGTATTCGGTTCGGTATTTTCAAAGTTCGGGTTCGGTAATTCGGTAATCGGTAATTGAAAGTATATACCAAATACCGAACTTTCAAATTTCGGTTCGGTAATTCGGTAATCGGTAAATCAAACTTCGGTTCGGTATGGTATTCGGTAATACCATATTGAAGTCGAAGTACACTGTATTAGAACGCAAGTATGCTATGCAAGGGGTCAATACATTGCAAGTTTCATCAGACAACCAAACTTTGGGGAAGTAATCAAACATTTCATTCTTGAATTCACTCTAATGTTCATTATGGACTATTAACACTCTTGTCAAGAACAAAAGAAGTAGCAGCAACAGAAAACTAACATAGGACAGAACCAATATAAAATATTCAAGATAATAGATGGATGACCATCCAGTGCACCCACCACACTAAAACAAATCTGAACCATTAGTCATTGCCATTGATGTAAAGCTCGCAAAATATTAATCATAAAACAGAATAGTAACAACTAAAACAGAATAGTGACAACTCCTTATTGAATTCTAAAATAGAAGTTAGCTGTAAGCCAAGACTAAAAGAGAACCCTTTAAACTGGTTTGGTAAGGAAAGCAGTTCTAGAGCTATTAACAATATAACCAAACTTGCAGCAACATCAAAAGAAGACAGAAGTATCAACCTCAGGTTACTTGGACAGCGAGACTGGTCGGCAACGAGAACAACCGAAGCGAAGAGTGAAGAGAGTGAAGTTTGAAGGGCCGAATGGGTTCACTTAAAATTGCAATGGAGCTTTTGTGTGTGTGTAATGTGTTAGGTCGATTAGGGATTTACACTGTGAAGTGGTTTTACGTTTATTAGGATTTTAGGTGTGAAAGTGAACTGATGAGTGATGGGTAGGCCTAGCCTATTGGGATGGACTAGTAATTTAATACAATGGGCCTTTAGGCTTTATGGGTATTTATTTCGGAATTCGGTATTTCCTGAATTACCGAACGGTATAATTATAAATACCGAATACCGAAACCGAAATACCAAATTCTATACTTTTATTCCCGAAAAGGCGAACCGAAAACCGAAATACCAAATACCGAAATAGCCGGTTCGGTTCGGTATTTCGATTTTTGGTGTTTTATGCCCAGCCCTAATGGATATGCATGTTGTGTTGTTGAGATTTATTTGTTGTTGGGCTGTTGTGGTGACATACCAAATTGGGAGATACTAAAGATATAGGGGAAATGCTGGCCGAATTTTGTTAAGTAACGTGCTAGCTTAGACTTTGGATTCTAAGTGTACTATAGTTAATACTTGATATCAATAATGTTGTTGTAGATTGGGAAGCCCGGGATCTGATTTGTGGTTAGCTTGGAGCGGATAAGGTATGTTAAGGCTATCCCTTCTTTCTTTTTGGCATGAATTACATAAACGAGCGAACGATGAACATACATGACTCCAATGAATTCTAGTTCTCAGTGGTACTTGACATGACAGTTGTTTTTGATTCTCAAGTGTCGGTTCATTCTAATCATTCTATTAAGTCCCAGATGATGATATAGTTTGCATATGGTTGCTCATGATATTCTACTCGTGCATCTTTGTTAATATATCATTCACCGAGTCCCGGGCCGGGTATGTATTCGTGCACAGTTTCATTGCATTGTTCACCGAGTCCCTCACTAGAGGGCTGGGTACAGTATATATATGATTATTATATTATATATGGATCGGGCCGTACGTTCCTCGGCATTATTAGATTATATATGGATCGGGCCGTACGTTCCTCGGCATTATTATATTATATATGGATCGGGGTACATGCGTTCCGCGTATCGATTATATTATAACCTATGCCTATCATACGCCACGGAAGTCATTTTCGGTTATATAGAGTTACGCGGATATTCTCGGATGTTAGCCACGGATGCATTCAAATGTTGAGGCTGGTTTCATGATTCATACATACTTGATGTTCTTATGCCTTACATACTCGGTACATTGTTCGTACGACGTCCCTTTGCACCGGGGTGCTGTGTTCATGCCACACGGTCCCGCATTATTTTGCGAGGTAAAGTATTCGGCTAGGATGGTTGGCTATCGGTACAGGGATTGACAAACTCCATTTTCTTCCTGGAGCGATCTTGGAGTCATTATGGTTATCATGTGTGTGTACGGGTATGTCGGGGCCTGTCCCCGATTCATATGATTCAAGTGTTTACTCTTAGAGACTTTGCGACGGTGTCTGTGGTTAGTATGTTGAGATGTCATGTGTTGAGTAAAGCGACCATGTAGGCCGATATATCAGTTTGACTTACTCGATTTTTAATTAATTGAGTATCGTTCGCAAATTTCTATGGTTTGACGGAAAGTACTTTATTATATTTCAGAATTTTTTTATATGTCTAGTTTCATTATGTGAATGCCAGAGGGTTCGCTCAGCTCTAAGTAAGAGTTGGGTGGCCATCATGCCCCGATGAGATTGGGGTGTGACAAAGTCATCACCTATGTTATAACACCTAAACCCAACTGTGCCAAATCTCAGTATAACCATTCCGAACCAGTATTTCACAATCATATCACAACCATATCACAGAAAACCAAGAGGTACAATGCAATGCCATAACGTATGAATGATGAATGCAATGCATATGCACCGTACACATGTACTCCAACCGATGAAACATTACATCTCGGCAGCATAACCCATTAGGGACCCACGAAGTGCATGTACCAGTCACTCCGCACACAGCCCAGAGACGACTCGATGTACAATGTGTTTCAACATATCAATATTTCCTTCTCACTTTCCATGCTCACTACCATAGCAATGTAATATCAATGTATCATAGAAATAAGTATGAATACGATACAATGTAATATTAACAACCAATTCAATCCCAAACAGTACCACATATGGGACACAAGTAATATCAATAATAAGGCTACACAATAAGCCACAATGGAATCACAATTCTCATCTCAATATAAAATTAAGTAAAGTACCGCAATATCATAGTTATGATATATCACTAATCACCAATATCCGATGTCTCAACATGGAAACGAGCAATAGGTAAATACAACAAGATAAGTCAACAACACAACGGGGTGGCTAGCCCCCAAATCATTCAACAAGGCCCAAAACCTAAGGCAATATCCAACCCAACTTCATATCCGAAGGTTTACATGCATTCTCTGACAATAACATCTAAACATACGCTTCGCTAAACGAAGTCTCACCATAAGGTAAACCATAACCTACCTGGAAAGCCGAACAACAAATCTCCAACTGTCAAACCTTAGTCTTGCCTTTCCTCTGAGCCTCGAGATAATGGAAGTCTATGTCACGACCCAACTAGGGGCCATGACGGGTACCCGGAGCTGACTACCGAGTACCACTTATCATGCTGACTATCATACTCAACCTGGGGAAATATCATTCTCAACACAACTTATCATGAAACAGTCTCCAGACTTCTCCCAAAACATATATAAGCATAGGCCCATAAGGCTATAAAAATGATGTACAATCTCTACAATGAAGAAGTCACATAACACCTACAGCCCATACATAAGTATCTACGAGCCTCTAACTGAAGACTAAAATTATAAGGACAGGACAGGACCCCGCCATGCCCCAATATGTACACAAAAGAATGTACCAAGATGTGGCAGCTCTGGAGTAGTGGAGTGCTCCTGTACAACTGTTGAGTAAGCTTTTAAGCATCTGCGCCGTCTCCCTGTCTACCTGTGGGCATAAACACAGCATCCATAAAGAAAAGGACGTCAGCACGAACAATGTACTGAGTATGTAAGGCATAACATAATAAGGAAACACAGAAAGCATAAGAAGAAAAGATAATTGTAACTGCTTGCCTCTTGAGGCGGAATCATGCATGCTCACTTTTACCTTTCAAACATATCACATGTACATATATAATCTGTCTGAATTAATAACATCATTAGCCCGCGTTCGGGGTAATCATCTCACGCCGCCCACTAGTGGTGTCATGTCCGGCCAAATAGGCACGGCGTTATCACTATCCATAAGCCGCCCACCGAAGTGGTGTCATACCCGACCAAATAGGCACGATGTAATCATACATATATATTTATCATGAAGCATGCATAAGAGCTCAAATAAAAGTTGTACTCTATCGGAGTGACGTAAGGTCGGTAATCTCCGATTACATTATAGAACATCATGATCGTCATGTCTCACCTTGAAGGAACTAGCATTATAAGGTGAGGATATCAACAATGAATAACATCAAGGAATCATGTAAGGATCATTAACATCATAATAGCATCATATCATTATCAGGGAACATATCTCATCTCTATCTCGTAGGAAACTTTTAATACTCTTTAGCATTTAGCTTTTGGAATGTAAGAAGGTCATGGGAATGTAGGGGAAAAATCACAATACAAGAGTCATGCCTTTGAAAGAAGGGCTAGCCTTACATACCTTTACGTATCTTTAGCCTTGTCGATTAAACGCTTCCCCCCAAGCTCACTATTCTACATTCAAGAGAATTCGTAATAAGATTAGACAACCGGAAACATACTTGACGCTAAGCTAAGACGACTAAGGGCTAACGAAAATTGGACGGCACTTCGTTTGTTTCTACAACTTCCTCCATATAATATAACAACTCCTAAACAATAATAACAACATTCATAATATCATAATCAATAACTTCTTCAAGTTGAACATTATCCAATTCTCCAAATTCCCTTTCAAATCATCCATAACCATAGTTATCACCCAACGTCGTATCCATTCACATATAATGCTTCTTTAACACCCTTTATATCATTCATAACAAGATTATACCCATAACATGTCAAGAACTATCATTCAAGTTAAGTTACTATTTAAGAATACCATTATTTTCACATTCGAGCTTTATATTCTACTTTCCTCCTCAATCCAAGTCTTTCAACCACTCAATATTCTTAATAACATGAAATGATCATAAAAATCACCTTTGATGGTGTAGGAACGAGCTTCAGATGAAAATACTTCACTTAGAGAAAACCCTAGCTTCAACTCCAAAGGAATTTCTAGCTTCCATTAGCCCTAGCTAGCATCCTTGCACTTGATTCCACTAATTATTGGTGTTTGATCTTTGATTCACCTTTAATTTATGTTGGTGAAGTGTATGGAATATTCTAGAGTTCTTGAGAGAAGTGGAGAAGTTGGAAAAATGAGAAATTAGAAGTGGGAGCTTATATTTATACTTGGAAAATAATTCAGCCCGATGGGATTATACGGACCCTTATACGGTTCCTATAAGTGACCGTATAACTCCATCAGTGATGGCCTTTCACTGTAACTGTTATACGGACCATATAAATGGTCGAATAATCCACCTTCTCCCCGAACTTGTTCTCGTCGATTCGTTTGATCTCCAATCCTTATGGAACCTTCTTAACACTTGCTTAACACTTCATTAACCACCTAAGTGTCCTTCTAACTTCTTCCCAAGACTTTACTAATCAATCCTGAGCTCGATAGTTTGCTAAACCTTTCCTAAACACCACTTATACTTCACTTGGCCTTATCAAACTTTACTTCACCAATCCATATAGCTTCGAAATCTTATCGTATGCACTCTACAATTACCAAGTACCCTTCTTATAATCATATGGGCTTAATATTAACCTCAAGCTCGCATTAGTCTACTTATGACACGATGACATGGAATTTTCGAGGTGTAACAGTCTAATCATATCCGAATTATGAAATTAGAATCAAGAAGAAACATCATTCAACCTTTACTTCTATTCAAGACCCAAATCTAAACCTATGGAATGAGATTTATGAACTAGAAAGATGAAATAAAGAATCTATAGGTCTCAACATGAAATTAATATTCTAGATGATCAACGCCTATCAATTATAAGCTAGAAGAACTAATGTAACGACCCGTTTGGTCGTTATAGTCTCTTCGGCGTTTTCGCCAAATTTCGAGCATTTATTAGCTCACTTTTGACCCGAGGGGACCATTGACATGCTTCCCGAGGTGTCTAGATCAGATTCGGGCAACTTTGGTGAAAATATAGGCTTAAAGTGAAAAAGGATTGACCCAAAGTTGACTTTTGGACAAACAGACCTTTTTCAGAAATCCGTCAATTTTGAGAGGTCCGGATGGTCGTTTAGAAATTGTATGTGTATTTAGTTCGGTTCCCAATGCACTTAGATACATTTTGGGACTTGGGATGGGAAATTGAGATTAAGGCATCATAGGTTGACTCGGGTAAGGAGGCCTCCATTGGAAATTTTGAGACCACGAGCGTGTTCGCAGCGTATTTTTGTATGGGTTTGTGTGTTTGGTTTGTGAGCAGATGGCCTCGGGAATAACTCGGGATTTCGATTGAAGACTTAGAAAATTTGGGAGATTCTGGTATCTGGTGCCGGCATCAGAGGCACCAGTGCCGCCCCAATGGCACCGCTGTGGCAGTGTGTTGGCCACTAGGGCGGCCATGAAAATTGTTGGCCATACCGCTGTGGCGGTGACGGGCAGTTATATTTCATTAAATGTGTCTTAAATAAGTCTTAGACCCTCATTATTTCCTATCTCGATATTTGAGCGTGAGGAAACTGTTCTTGGAGATAATTTGGAGAAATTCTTGGAGGTAAACCTTGCCTAATCCTTTACTCTTCCTTAATCACAATCATCTTAGATTTCCCCCTTCCCTTTAACAATCCCTTAGAGATGGAATTTGAAGAAGGGTTTTAGAAAAATTTCCCTTAGGGTCATGTATGATAAATTGATGATGGTTATGCTAAAATTTGATGAATCTAAGCTTATTAATCATGTATCTTCCACTTTTAACATTGAATTTCGGATTTGGAGATTTAGGGTTTATACCCAATTTGGTGGTTTTGCTTGAAATCAGAATTTAGGCTAATCCTTAGGCTAAATCAACAATTAATGGTTGTGTTATGATCACCTAGTACTTAATTTCATAATTTTCCTCCGAATTTTCCGTTTTGCCCTTGTGGGCCCGTTTCCAAACTTCTAGGGCTAAAATGGACCGAATTGAATAGTAGCAATATTAGTATCATTCTTCATGATTTCTAATATAAAATTCGGTTATGCTTGGACTGCTTTGGTTCTGAGCTTCAGCGGAAGGGCAAGGCAAAGAAGTGAGTTATTGGTGTTGCAGTTCGGCCATCCAGGTAGGTTATGGCTTACCTTTGGTGAGACTTCGTATAGCGAAGCACATATTTAGACTATAATGTCGGAGACAGCATGTGAACCTTTGGGTATGAAGTCGGGTCGGATATTGCCTTAGGTTGGGCCCTGTTGTGTGTTGGGACTATCCACCCCGTTATGTGTGCTTTGATTGTTCCATTTTGATGGTTTGATGCCATGAGTAGTTGATAGATATTAGAATTTGTGTTATTGTCTTGATTGAGGTAGAATTGACATACCCGTTGTTAGTATTTGTACTTGGATACATTGTTGGCGTACCCACTGTTGGTACTTGTGATATTGATATATTGTTGGCATACCGCTGTTGGTATTGTGATATGATACATTATTGACGTACCCCGTTATTGGTACTTGTGATAATGAGTTCAATTGTTGATGATTGATATACGTATTGCATACATTCTCACTCATTCATGATGCATGGCCGATACCCGGTGATGATCTGGTATCATTGATGGAGTGAAGCTGATATTTTAATAAACTCTTTACTTGAGTGATTATGAAAAGGCCGATGTCCAAAGATCAATTCCGAAATCATTGATTGTATGAAGTTGATCTAAAATAACTCTTTTACTTGAGTGATTGTGAGGAGGCCGATGTCCGAAGATCAATTCCGAAATCGTTGATTGTATGAAACTGATATTTGACAGACTCTTTTACTTGAGTGATCGTGAGATGTCCGATGATCTATTCCAGCATCGTTGTTGCATGGCCAATTCCGATGATATTCCGAAATCGTTGTTAGTGCATGGACTCTGCGGGTCCCCCAGGATGGTGCCAGTGAGACTCCCCCAGTGAGCAATCAAGTCTAAGTGGGTTGTGCTACCGAGACGTCGATATTTCGGTCCGGAGTACATCTGTACACCTCATTTGCATGGCATTACATTTCATTCATTCCATCATTGCGCTGCATTACATTATGACTTGATTGAGATTCTTGGTGATTGGATTGTGATGATAGGATTGGATTCGGATATATTCGGACTCAACGTATTTGGGCTAGATGCTTTACATAGGCGATGACCGATACTTGTTTGTGATCATATTGTCTTATAATTATTAGATTCTGTCACACCCTAACAATGGTAGGGCATGACGGGAACCCGACTCTCATCAGAGTCCAGCGAACCCTCAGACATTCGCTCTATCAAAACCTGTCATTTCAAAAACTTTTAAAAAGATAAAACTTTTCAAAGAGGAATCATTATATTTATAACGATTATGAAACCTTTCAATCAAATAAGTACTTTAAACCAAATTGAAATTATCTAAAATACATACTCTTTTAAAATCCACAAATGACTCAACTGACATCACTTTGTTGACATCTCGCCAAACATACCACATGACACTGTCTGCAGAAGTCTCTAAGAAGTAAACTGAACATTGTGAGCTAGTACAGGGCCCTGACATAGCCATAATCATACATACCTATAAATGACTCAGCACAGCTCCAGAATGAGGTGGAACTTGCCAATCCCGGTGACGTCCAATCATCCTAGCTATACACTTAACTCGCCAAACAATGCGGGGCTGCGGGCATGAACGCGGCGTCCCGGAAAAAAGGGACGTCGATGCGGACAATGTCTTTGAGTATGTAAGGTGGTAACAAATCATAATCATAATTTGACTTAGGAGAGAAGAAATCACAATCTAACTCAATACACTGCGACCTTGACTGAAGAAACATAAATGTGCACACGAAGTCTCAAAATAATCTTTAAGTAAATAATGCAATCCAACACACATGCCGCTTGACATGTTAATATAATGGTCCTTCGGACAGCCGCTTCCGGCTAGTATCACAATAGTCCCTTCGGACGACGCTTAGGTATAATAATGATGGTCCCTTCAGACGGCCCTTAACTTAATATCACCATCATATCAACACAAACTCAATCCACAAATATCAATTTCAATTCATATCATAAGTCACTAATCAATTCATCACAATCTAGTTGTTAGCCTTAGTCTTTCATAAGAAGTTATCAAATTTGTATCTCACTAGACTTAGGAGGACATACTTCCAGGTTTGAGAGTAGAATTGTTATGAAATTATTACTACTTAGATTCTACTCAATTTTATCTTATTTACCCTACCCAAAGAACAAATAATCATATCAATACAAAGGGATGATACTATGGAATATAAACAGAAATCGTAAATGAAATGAAGTAGTAAAATCTCGCACCCCCTTCGGAGTGGTTTTGAAAATTAAACTTTATGTTTCCTTTAGTATAAAACTCATTTCCTCAAAATCATTAGTAAAAACATATACACAACTCAACTTGACACCTTATGGGTGCTCCCTTCGGAACAGAATAGGAGTACAATATCAATAAGCCATCACAAGAAACATTTAGACCTTGCTCGTCTAAGAATGGAATCCTATGGAGTACATATAGAATGGATAACAACAAGAATCATGCCAAAGGAAGAAAGGTTTGCCTTACATACCTTATTTACGCCTCTAGCTAATCCTTGAGTCCCCTCCCGAGCTTAGTCAACTATAATACAATTAACAATATAGGGATTAAGACTAGGCCAACAAGATTATTCTAACTAATCATTTATTCTTTCGCCTAACGGGATTTGGACAGCATCTCCTCTATAATCCTACCAACCCAACAATCCCAAATTCAGCTGATAACCAACAACAACAACAAATCTAACAATTTACAACAATAATATAACTAAACTCATCTTACAATTCCATCCAAAACAACCCCTAAACCACAACGCCTTAATATTCGGTATATGATAATTATAACTATATTTCTAACACTTTAATCCATTAAATCTCTACGTAATCGTCTCAATAACAAAGATGAGAAGATAATACATACCTTAACAGCAGCTCAACCACGAAAATATCATCCCCCAAGCTCAATATTTAGCTTAAAACGACGACGACAACTCGTACTACACTTTATCCTTCATGAGCCTCGGGATTCGGGGCCTCGAACTTTATCGAACCCTTGCTTTATCTCTCTAACTCTCCTCACTCTCTCTCTAAAATGTTCTGGATCTTTTGGTATGAAACGAGGAATATAAGGGTGAAAACTCTCCTTAAATAGCAAGGGAAGTGGGCCTGACCCGACTTGGAGTCGGGTTGGGCTGAGCCCACTGGCTAGTTAGACCTTTCCGTCTTAAAACATCTATATATTTTTATCCCTATGTTGAATGAAGGCCCACATCCTATGGTTGGAAAGGTATTTCAATTATCTACAACTTTCATATTTGGAGTTTATCCAAATGCCCAAATAATGATGGGGTTATAGCCTCCCCAATTCAGATCACCTGAAAACGTAACTTAAAAACATCTTTTTGGAGGGCTTACACTTGGATTTGGCTCAAGGGTCTTTCTTGAGTTGTGTTTAACTTCACATATATTGTCCATATAACTTGTCATATGACCTTTATAAAAATCCCATCATGTCATCTCCACCCAGCTTACGGTTACGAGGGCTGTATATCTTTTAACGTATCATTCCAATCATATTGTACGAATTCAAAATATCATACACATGCTATCCTCATGCTAATATAGTAGAATTTCATCCTTTATACTTGTAATATTTTCTCCTCCTTGAGCTCACATTAAGCCATCTGCAGCCTTAGTAACGCAAAATTTTCTGGGGTGTAACATCTTCCTTGCTTATCTGCTTTATTTTCTGAATTGTATTAACTATGCTTAGTCGGCCGATGATGCCTACCAGTACTGTTGTTGTATTGAGCTGTACTTGCTACATTCTTTTATGAATGTAGAGTACCAGGTCGGATCTACTTCTCTGACCCGTGGCTGATCGAATCTTCATCTTCCACTCGAGTTTTCAGGGTGAGCATGACGTCCGCTGACCTTGAAAACTTTCCCACTACATGTCTTACTTTTATTCCAGAGACATAGATATTATGTATTAGTACTTCCAGATTGTATTATTCTCCCTAGATGCTCTTGTATTATTCAGATTAGACCCTGGGGGGTATTGTTACGCCTTATTTTGAACGGGTCCAAGATAGTTTGCAACTTCCCAGTTCTTCTAACTGGTTTAAAAAAGGGTTAGAGTCGCCACCTTATTTTTTAAGAAAAAATAGGAAACCTATATGTATTTGCGTGTCTACTCCATTTTTAGTCCATAAAACATATGAGATTCTAGATAAGGGTTTTATTTACCCCGTGGGGAAGGTATTAAGCATCCCTCAGGGCCTGTCCGAAGACAGTCCTCAAATTTAGTTTAACTGAACACTAGAGGGGGATTATCTATCTGTTTATCATTATTATTACCTGTTTTCAAAATGTTGTGATTTCATGAAAAGCTACACCGGATGCTGATATTCTAAGTATATATAGTGTATAAAAATATATTTATACCAAGTATCAAGTATTTGTAAAGAATGTCTATTAAAAAAAGAATATATAAAAGAGCATAAAGAGAATGTACCTCGTAAGTATAAAAGTATATCTGTTGGTATAAAGAGTGTATATCTGTTAGTATAAAGAATGTATACAACTATATAAAGAATGTATAAAAAAAATGTAAGAGTATGCAAAATAAATATATCAAGGATATAAAGAATGTGTGTCTATGTATATTAAAAGAATGTATGTATATTAAACATATAAAGAACATATTTCAAGTATAAAAGAGTGTATATCAAACATAAAATGTATAAAGAATTGTATAACTAGGTATATTAGTGCATAAAGAATGTAAAAAATAATTTACGAATATTCATGGTTTTAAAGATTTTATATAAAGAAATTATTCAGAAAACTTAAGTCGATTTGACTTGTTTCTACTGTTTCATAAAAGAGTGTTTGTTTAATGAATATCCCATCAAAAGAATAAGGAACAAAAGAATTGTAAAAAAAGTATTGGTAAAAAATAAGTATAAGGAATTGTGGATTAAAAAAATGAGTGAAAATGTGTAATGCCTTTAAAGAATAAAAGATTTGTAAATGGACGACTTAATATTTACCTAACGTCAAAATGTGGATTTAACTTAACTAAAATATGTATTAGTGTACACGAAACAATGTAAAATGTAAGTTATATTAAAAGTGTATAAAGAATATAAAATAAAAGATGGACTAGTATTTTTGCCTAAACGTCAAAAGTGTGAATTTAATTAACAAAGCATTTATACCAAGTCAATTTAATCTATTTATGAAAGTATTGACGGCCTAAGTCTTGCCTAGAGCGAATGAAAAATTTAAGTTGAACAAACAAGGAGACAAGTAAATAAATATATCAACCCGTTTTTCAAAAACAAAGTTTCCACTATATTATGAGTTTATGTTTCGTACAATTTTAAATAACGCGCGCGAAAGTAAATACAAACAAGGATTCGATGACGTCTTCGGGTTCCTTCCGAGTGTCGTCTTCGAGATGTATTTCCCCGTACCTATATAAGCACTTGGTAAAAATGTTAGTAAGAAAATAAATAAATATCTAATGAATTAAAGAAATAATAAATAAACTTAAAATAAAAACCCGTCTTTTGTACATGGGAGGCCTTGGAAATCGACGAAAATTTCTTCATCGGCCATTTGGGTTTAGTATTCGCCCAAATGAGTTTAAATAAATGGTAAAAAGGGTAAAAGTGTTATTGGCCGCCAAAAGTATTTTCCGGGCACAAAACCAACATGTATTTAGTAAAAGAAATGTAAAATCAGTCCGAATGCAGTGTAACAGTGATGAATGTAGTACAAAACCAGTAGCAAGATTAGCTAGCTAGATTACAACAACAGCAATAACTAAATAAAACAACAAACTCGCAGAATACGCCGGACAAATGCAAAGACAGCGCTAGAGATTCTCTGAAACAGTTAAGGCAACTAAAATTTTTTAAAAGACAATTATGAACTTGGAAATGGTTTAATGTAACATCGCAGTGGTAGCAAAAGTAAGCAAAAACAGCACAGTCATGGTTGTTAGAGAACAATCTCCGGCGAAACTCCGGGCAAGGCAGTAGCGATAAACAATAGAGGGCAAAGGGAGACAGCGTTTTCCGGCCAAAATCATACACCAAAACAACCACAACAGTCAAGATATGAAAACAACTACAAAATAAACATCAATGGCCACACAAACAGAGACAAGCACAACTGGGCATTTGAAATAAAAATAAGATAGGAATATTGAAGATAGCCATGGTAGACGTCGAAAAACACCCAGTCACCAGAGCACAACAACTCTGTCCAGATCTGAACTGAAAAAAAAAAAGTACACACACACACATAAAAAAATCGTTAGAGGAGGAAGGAAGGTAGCAGCGACTGGTGGTGGTGGCGGTTTGGTCGCTGGCTGCTGGCGGAGTTGTTGTTCGCTGGAAGTGGGCCAGCCCGTCGTCGTTGGTGGTGACGCGACGGCGCAGCCGCGGTGAAGGAAAAGGAGACGAGAGGGAGCAGCGGAGAAGAGAGGAAAGGGGATGGGGTTGTGTGTTGGTGGTGGCTGTTTGGTTGTGGTATCGTTTGAGGTGGCAGTGAGGGTGGTGGTTCGTGGCTATGGTTGGAGGTGAAGGCGGTGGCAGTGAGGATGGTGGTCGAAAGGGAAAAATGGGGGAAGGGTGGCGTGGTGGTGTGGTAGCTGTTGTTGGGGTTCACCGGAGGTTGGAGCTCCGGCGTAGTGATGGGTGGTCGGGGATGGCGGCTAGAAAGAGGAGTGATGGGAGAAAGAAGATAGTGGCTGCAAAGTGTTGTGTGTGTGTGTGTGTGTGTGTAAATGAAGATGAAAAAATAAAATTAAACCCCCCAACTTCTTTTATAAAATAAAGTGGCCCATTTTATTGTCCAAAAAATATAAAGCCATACCCCCTTGTCCCCTCAATGCTCATTTTAATCCTTGGGTTATTGTCCAATGGGGATTTTACCCTTTTAACCAATGTACAAAAATCTATTAATCAATGGATCAAGAACCCAACCCATCACCTCAAATTTCAACTTTTTAAAAGGTGACGAGACCTTGACTTGATCGAATTTTTACTCTGCGTTTAAAAATTAATTGCTTTGATTTTCTCTACACTGACAGATTGTACTAAAATATAGTTAATTAATACATGTATAAATAAAATTGTAAGTATAAAATATAAATATTAATGTATAAGATACAAAAATGTACGGTTATATGATAAAGAAGAAATTATTAAATGCACAAAATGGTAGTATTACGCTTTACATGTGCAAAAATAATGATTCTTAAAAATGACAATAAATTGATAAAATTCCTAAAATAAGGATAATCATCAATAAATTGTCGAAAAATGTAAAAATGTGTAAAAAGCTATTTCGTGCTCTTTAACGAATCAGGACCACCCGAAACATTAATTTCAAACACGGCGAGCCAAAATTAGGTGCCAATAGGTATTTACTGTCTTCCGCACTTTTACTATTATCTTTATATATATCGTGACACTTACGTATATGTCGATTTCTGCTACTTAATTTTCTTCAATTTATGTATTGGTTCATTGATGAGATGAGGGTTCGCTTATCGAGGTGGAAAGGTAAGTGCCCGTGCGGCCTAAGCAAAATGGGTTGTGACAAGTTGGTATCAGAGCCCTAGGTTACCCGGTCTTTAATACAAGAGCGTGTCTAGTAGAGTCTAGCAGATCAGTACGATGAGCTCTGTACTTATCTGCAGGAGGCTATAGGACATTTAGAAAATCTCACTTTCTTTCTTTCCGTCGTGTTACTTTATTCAAATTGGTATCTGAAAAGATCAAATTGGTATCTGACTCTTATCTCTTCTCTCACATATGGTAAGGACTCGAGCTACTATGGCCCGAGGTCAGGTGCTAGAGCCCGTAGCTACGGCTGGCTCTCGAGGGCGAACGATGTACCGCAGGGAACGGCGAAGCGAGAGGCCACGGGGCGCCTCGGTCGAGGTATCGACGCAGAGAGACAAAAATTGAGAGATCTCCGCCCCCCGAGGCCGAGGATGTGGCTCCGGCTCCGACCCGGCCTCGAGGTGCCGATCGGCCACATACATGATACTATGGCTAGAGCATTGCTTCATCTTGATGCCCAGTAGGCAGCAGCCGGTGTGACTACACCCGATGGTGGTTCACAAACTAGGGGTGGGGTGCAGACCCCTGAGCAGGACGGCACATCCCGTCGCAGCTATGGCTCCTCGCATTGATGCGATACCCGCTCCTGGTAAGGATATTAGGCCAATGAAGAGCGCCGTTATGACTGATGCTAATCAGGACCTGGTGGGGAGATTCAGGACGTTAGAGCCACCGAGGTTCTCTGGTACTTCGTCTGATGGTGCCTATGAGTTTATTCTTGATATGCATGAGTTGCTGCATCGTATAGGGATAGTGGAGACCCACGATGTTGATTATGTGTCCTACCAGTTTCGCGGCGGCGCGAAGATGTGGTGAAGGTATTTCGTGGCGTGCAGACCTGAGGATTCTCCTCTTTTGACTTGGACTCAGTTTTACCGGGCCTTCATTAAGAAGTATGTGCCTCGGTCTTTGAGAGAGGCGCGTAGGGAGCAGTTTTTACACCTTGAGCAGAGGGGCATGTCCTTGGAGTCCTATGTGACCCGTTTCCTCTATTTGGCCCTCTATTCTACTCCATTGATCCCTACTAAGGTCGATAGTATCAGGTGCTTTGTTGGAGGACTAGTGGGTTCTCTACAGGTTCTTTGCCTTCAGATGGAGTCTATGGGGGCTTCCTTCCAGTCCATTATTGAGCATGCTTTGATGGTTGAGGGAGCTAAGGCTCGTGCTTTTGGTGGCCACGTTAGACTGGCAGTTTTGGAGGTTCTAGTATGAGGGGCGCCGATCAGTTTTCGAGGCCACCTCGGTACCTATTCGATCTTTCCGTGCATTCGGTATTGCATACCGTCTTCCCCCAGCGAGCCACCTGGCGAGCAGACCTCCGAGAGTTCGTTCTCCGGACTAGCGGGACAGACCTCATCGGGTCTTCAGCTTTCGTGTTTCAACACTCGACTCCTCTTACCTGTTACTCTTATGGAGAGGTTGGGCATGTGGCCAGGAGATGTCCTCGATCTAGGAGGGATTATCAGCCGTCGAGGACTCATGTACCCTCCAATGGTCGAGGTGGGACTTCTCAGAGAGGCGGTGCTCAGTCAGGCCATGGTACTTCCCATGGTTTCTAGAGGTGGGTCCCATCCATCTAGGGGTGGTACTCAGAGTGCGAGAGGGAGATTCCAGACTGAGCGTGGTGGAACCTATTGTAACTCATTTCCTGGTAGGCTCGAGGCAGAGGCACCGACGGATGTGATCTCGGTGCCCATTTCTGTCCGTCATAGAGCAGCATCTATGTTATTTGATCCTGGATCCACTTATTCGTATGTATCTGCATTTCATGCCGTTGGTTGGGATTTTTCTTGTGATAGCATAGATATACTTGTTCATGTGTCTACTCCGGTCGGAGATTCTGTGGTTGTTGATTGAGTCTACCGGTCTTGTTTGGTTACTTTTATGGGGTACTGCACTTGGGTAGATTTGATGATTCTTGATACGGTGGACTTTGATATTATATTAGGCATGTCCTGGCTTTCTCCTTATCATATGATCTTAGATTTTCACGCCAAAACAGTCACCTTAGCCATACTGGACATTCCCAGGCTTGAGTGGAGAGGTACTCCTAGTCCCGCTCCGAAGAAGATCATTTTTTTCCTTCGGGCGAAGAAGTTAGTAAGTAAGGGGTGTTTAGCGTATTTGGCGCATGTTCGTGATACGACAGTTGCATCTCCGCCCCTTGAGTCTATCCCTATTGTGAGCGAGTTCGCGGAGGTATTTTCGTCGAATTTGCCGGGTATGCCACCCGATCGCGATATTGATTTCTGTATCGACGTGGACTCGGGAACTCATCCTATTTTCATCCCACCATATCGGATGGCACCTGCCGAGTTGAGGGAGCTTAAGGAACAATTATAAGATTTATTGAGCAAAGGGTTCATTAGACCGAGCGTCTACCCTTGGGGTGCTCCTGTGTTATTTGTGAAGAAGAAAGATGGGACCATGAGGATGTGTATTGATTACCGCCAGTTGAACAAGGTCACTATCCGAAACAATTGCCCTATGCCTCGTATTGATGATCTGTTTGACCAGCTTCAGGGTGCTTCGGTGTTTTCGAAGATTAATTTGCGTTCCGGCTATCAGCAGTTGAATATTAGGGCGGAGGATATTCTAAAGACAGCATTTCATACGAGATATGGCCACTATGAGAATTTAGTGATGTCTTTTGGGCCTACCAATGCCCCGACTTGACTTTGATGAATGGCATCTTTAGGTCGTTCCTTGATTCCTTTATAATTGTGTTTATTGATGACATCTTTGTGTATTCCAAAAGTAGAGTGGAGCATGAGAGACACCTCCATACCGTTCTTGGGTTGTTGAAGAAACATAGTTTGTTCGCTAAATTTTCTAAGTGTGAGTTCTGGTTGGCGTCTGTAGCATTCTTGGGTCATGTAGTGTCTAAGGAGGGGATTATGGTTGATCCACAAAAGATTGAGGTTGTGAGAGGTTGGGCGAGGCCTACTACTGTTACTGAGATTCGTAACTTTGTGGGTCTGGCCAGTTATTACCGTCGCTTTGTGAAGGGTTTTGCTGCCATTGCTTCATCCTTAACCAGATTGACTCAAAAGGATGTTCCCTTCCAGTGGATGGACGATTGTGAGGAGAGCTTTCAAAAGCTCAAGCTTCTTTTGACTATAGCCTCGATCTTAGCCCTACCTATAGAAGGTAAGAATTTCGCGATCTATTGTGATGCTTCCCGTATGGGTTTGGGTGCGGTGTTGATGCAGGAGGGTAGAGTGATAGCTTATGTTTCCCGTCAGTTAAAAGTTCATGAGAAGAATTACCCTACCCATGATTTAGAGTTGTTGGTCGTAGTCTTCGCTTTGAAGCTTTGGAGGCACTACTTGTACGGTGTCCATTGTGAGGTTTTTACCGATCACCATAGCCTTTAGCATGTGTTTACCCAGAGAGATCTTAATTCAAGACAGTGTAGATGGATTGGGCTCCTGAAGGACGACGACATCTCAATTCTATATCATCCCGGAAAGGCCAACGTGGTGGCTGATGCCTTGAGTCGCAAGACAGTGAGTATGGGGAGTTTAACTCGATTGATTGTTCCCGAGCGTCCGTTGGCCATAGATGTTCAGACTCTAGCTAACAGTTTCGTTCATCTTGATATTTCAGCTCCGGGCAGGATTTTAGCTTGTATAGAGGCGAGGTCATCTTTATTGGATCGAATCAGGGTTCAACAGTTTGAGGATGCTCAGTTGAGCAAGATTTGAGATAGGGTTTTCAGAGGTGAGGCCAAGGAGGTCGTGATTAATTCTAAAGGCATTTTAAATATTAGAGGACGCATGTGCGTTCCTCGTGTTGGTGATCTGATTTAGTTGATTTTATCTGAGGCTCATAACTCTCGCTATTCCATCCATCCGGGAGCGACTAAGATGTACCATGACTTAAGGCAGCACTATTGGTGGCGTCGTATGAAGAGAGATATAGTTGATTTTTTGGCTAAGTGTGGGAATTGTCAACGGAGTAATGTAGCATGTCGGCGACCGGTAGGGTACTTTAGAGGATGCCTATTCCCGAGTGGAAGTGGGAGAGGAATACCATGGATTTTGTCCCGGGTCTTTCGAAGACCCTTGGCAAGTTTGATTCTATTTGGGTGATAGTGGATCGGTTGACTAAGTCCGCTCACTTTGTTCCAGTTCAGGTTTCCTATACCGCGGAGAAGTTAGCTAAGTTGTATATTCGGGATATTGTGAGATTGCATGGGATCCCTATTTCTATTGTATCTGATCGGGGTACTATCTTCACTTTCCGATTCTGGAGGGCATTTCATGAGGAGTTGGGTACCCGATTGGACTTTAGTACAGCTTTTCATCCCCAAACCGATGGCCAGTCCGAGTGGACTATTCAGATGCTCGAGGACATGTAGAGAGCGTGTGTTATTAACTTTGGTGGTCATTGGGATCAGCACTTGCCCTTGGTAGAATTTGCATACAATAACAGTTATCATTCGAGTATTGGTGTGGCGCCTTTTGAGGCCTTATATAGTAGGAGATGTAGATCTCTGATTGGTTGGTTTGATGGGTTCGAGGCTTGACCTGGGAGCACGCATCTATTGAGAAAGTCCCTTGATAGAGTGAGAGTTATTCGAAGGCCGGACTCGTGGCCGGCTCGAGTCGGCCAAAAGATGTATGCGGACCGGAAGGTCGAAGTTTGAAGTTTGCTATTGGTGATCAGGTTCTTTTGAAGGTTTCACCCATGAAGGGTGTTATGAGGTTTGGTAAGAGGTGGAGGTTGAGCCCCATGTACATCGGTCCGTTTGAGATAGTGGATTATATCGGTGATGTAGCTTATAAGTTGGCATTACCGCCAGGCTTGGCGGGAGTTCACCGGTCATTCATGTTTCGATGCTGAAGAAATACCATACCGATGGTACCTACATTATCCGTTGGGATTCTATATTGCTTGATGATAATTTGACTTATGAGGAGGAGGCTATCGCGATATTGGATAGGCAGGTTCGAAAGTTGAGGTCAAAAGAGATTGGTTCTATAAAGGTGCAATGAAAGCACCGTCCCGTGGAAGAGGCTACTTGGGAGACTGAGTCCGATATACCTATCCGATATCCCCAGTTGTTCACTGATTCAGGTATTTCCCTACTTCCCTTCTTTACTTCGGTCGAGGACAAGCAACGGTTCAATTGGTATCTGATGTAACGATCCGTTTGGTCGTTATAGCCTCTTCGATGTTTTCGCCAGTTTTTGAGCATTTATTAGCTCACTTTTGACCCGAGGGGACCGTTGACACACTTCCCGAGGTGTCTAGACCGGATTGGGGCAACTTTGGTGAAAATATAGGCTTAAAGTGAAAAAGGCTTGACCCAAAGTTGACTTTTGGGCAAACGGACCTTTTTTAAAAATTCGTCAATTTCGAGAGGTTCGGATGGTCATTTAGAACTTGTATGTGTATTTGGTTCGATTCCCAATGCACTCGAATGCATTTCGGGACTTGGGATGAGAAATTAGGATTAAGGCATCGGAGGTTGACTCGGGCAACAAGGCCTCCGTTAGGAATTTCAAGACCACGAGCGCGTTCGCAACGTATTTTTGTATGGGTCTGTGTGTTTGGTTTATGAGCAGATGGCCTCGGGAATAACCCGGAATTTCGATTGAAGACTTAAAAAATTCGGAAGATTCTGGTATTTGGTGCCCGCATCAGCGACACCGCTGTGGCGGTGTGTTGCCGCTGAGGCTGCCATGAGAATTGTTGGCCATACCGCTGTGGCAGTTCCTAGCTGTTATAGGGCCATATCTATCGTCGTTGCGGTGACGGGCAGTTATATTTCATTAAATAAGCCTCATTATTTCCCATCTCGATATTAGAGCGTGAGGAAACTGTTCTTGGAGATAATTTGGAGAAATTCTTGGAGGTAAACCTTGCCGAATCCTTTACTCTTCCTTAATCACAATCATCTTAGATCTTCCCCTTCCCTTTAACAACCCCTTAGAGATGGAATTTGAAGGAGGGTTTTGGGAAACTTTCCCTTAGGGTCATGTATGATAGATTGATGATGGTTATGCTTAAATTTGATGAATCTAAGCTTATTAATCATGTGTCTTCCACTTTTAATGTTGAATTTCGGATTTGGAGATTTAGGGTTTATATCCAATTTGGGGGTTTTGCTTGAAATCAGAATTTAGGCTAATCTTTGGGCTAAATCAACAATTAATGGTTGGGTTATGATCACCTAGTACTTAATTTGATAATTTGCCTCCGAATTTCTCGTTTTGCCCTTGTGGGCTCGTTTTCTTAATTTCTAGGGCTAAAATAGACCGAATTGAAATAGTAGCAATATTAGTATCATTCTTCATGATTTCTAATATAGAATTCGGTTATGCTTAGACTACTTTGGTTCTGAGCTTCAGCGAAAGGGCAAGGCAAAGGAGAAAGTTGTTGGTGTTGCAGTTCGGCCATCCAGGTAGGTTATGGCTTACCTTTGGTGAGACGTCGTATAGCGAAGCACATATTTAGACTATAATGTCGGAGACGACATGTGAACCTTCGGGTATGAAGTCGGGTTGGATATTGCCTTAGGTTGGGCCCTGTTGTGTGTTGGGACTAGCCACCCCGTTATGTGTGCTTTGATTGTTCCATTTTGATGGTTTGATACCATGAGTAGTTGGTAGATATTGGAATCTGTGTTATTGTCTTGATTGAGGTAGAATTGACATACCCGTTGTTGGTATTTATACTTGGATACATTGTCGGCGCACCCACCATTGGTACTTGTGATATTGATATATTATTGGCATACTACTGTTGGTATTGTGATATGATACATTATTGACGTACCCCGTTGTTGGTACTTGTGATATTGAGTTCAATTGTTGATGATTGATAGACGCATTGCATACATTCTCACTCATTCATGATGCATAGCCGATACCCGGTGATGATCCGGTATCGTTGCTAGAGTGAAACTGATATTTTAATGAACTCTTTACTTGAGTGATTGTGAAAAGGCCGATGTCCAAAGATCAATTCTAGAATCGTTGATTGTATGAAGTTGATATAAAATAACTCTTTTACTTGAGTGATTGTGAGAAGACCGATGTCCGAAGATCAATTCCGGAATCGTTGATTGTATGAAACTGATATTTGACAGACTCTTTTACTTGAGTGATTATGAGATGGCCGATGATCTATTCCGGCATAGTTGTTGCATGGCCGATTCTGATGATATTCCGGAATCATTGTTAGTGCATGGATTCTGCAGGTCCCCCAGGGTGGTGCCGGTGAGACTCCCCCTGTGAGCAATTAGCTAGGGTCCCGTCTATAAGTTGGGAAAAGATCAGGGACGGGTGGCACTTAGACTTCGCAAGTCACACTGGGTTGTGCTACCGAGATGTCGATATTTCGGTCCGGAGTACATCTGTACACCTCATTTGCATGGCATTACATTTCATTCATTCCATCATTGCACTGCATTGCATTATGACTTGATTAAGATTCTTGGTGATTGGATTGGATTCGGATATATTCGGACTCGACGTATTTGGGCTAAATGCTTTACATAGGCGATGACGGATACTTGTTTGTGATTATATTGTCTTATACTGGTTAGATTCCTTACTTATTTGCTTTATTTTCTGAATTGTGTTAACTATGCTTAGTCGACAGATGATCCCTACTAGTACTGTTGTTATACTGACCTGCACTTGCTGTATTCTTTTATGAATGCAGAGTACCAGATCGAATCTACTTCTCTAACCCGTGGCTGATCGACTCTTCAGCTTCCACTCAAGTTTCCAGGTTAAGCATGGCGTCCACTGACCTTGAAGACTTTCCCACTTTATGTCTTACTTTTATTCCAGAGACATAGATATTATGTATTAGTACTTCCAGATTGTATTATTCTCCTTAGATGCTCTTGTATTATTCAGACTAGACCCTGGGGGTATTTACTGTCTTCCGCACTTTTACTACTATCTTTATATATATCGTGAGACTTACGTATTTGTTGATTTCCACTACTTAATTTTCTTTAATTTATGTATTGGTTCATTGATGAGATGAGGATTCGCTTACCGAGGTGGGAAGGTAAGTGCCCTCGCGGCCTAAGCAAAATGGGTCGTGACAACTAACAAATCACTTAAATTCGAATTCTAGGCAAAACTCCCGAATTTGGGTATTAACCCTAACTTCCAATTTCATAATTTAGCCACTAATTAGGAAGGAATCATGCAATAATAGTTTCTAATCATTAATAACCCAATCAATAATTCAAGATTTAATAGCCTAGAATGAAGAACCCATAAAACCCTCTTTCAATCCACCATTTCTTAAGGAAACTAGCATGTTTAATGGATTCCTAAGGTGATTAATGGAATATGGAATAGCAATGAAGATGGAAGGACTTACCACAATGATTTCCCCAAGAAATTCTCCCAATAGCTCTATTTTTGGAGTGGTATTGAATGAAAGATTTAGGGCTTTTAACACACATTTAATGAATGTAACTGCCCGTCACCCGCTTCCACACTCACTCTAGCGCTTCAGCAGTCCCTCTTCTGCGGTCCTATTACAGCTTCCACGGTCCATGCTAAATGTACCAGGCCGCTGCAGCGGCAAGGTCACCGCTATAGTGAATGGGTTGCCACATTCCTGGTGCCATTAAAACGGGACACTAGACACTAAAATTCCCCAAGTTTCATCAACTCAACTCGAAATTTCAACTATCACCCGAGACCATCTGCTCACAAACCATATATGCAACATAAAAACGAGACACCAGACACCAGAATTCCCCATGAACAGACTCGTGGCCTCAAAATTCCCAACGGAGGTCTCGTTGATCGAGTCAACCCTCGATACCTCAAAACTAATTTTCCAACCCAAGTCCCAAAAGGCATCCGAGTGCATTGGGAACCAAACCGAACATACACACGAGTTCTAAAAGATCATCCGAATCTCTCGAAAGTGACGGATTCCCGAAAAGATCCGTTTATCAAAAAGTCAACTTTGAGTCAACTCTTTTTCGTTTTAAGCCCAAATTTCCCACAAAGTCACCCAAATCATAAGCAAAGACCTCGACAAGCGTGTCAGTGGGTCCCCTTAGGTCAAATGTGAGTTTACAAGGCTCGAGAAAGGGTCAAAAGCACCGAAAAGGCAATAACAACCAAACGGGCTGTTACAGAGGTATAGTAAGGGATTAGGAACCCTAACTGATGTATTAAAGTTTGGGCTAGAGGAAAATATTAATGGGCTTCTCATGTAATGATTGAGATGTTAAGGTCTTTTCTTCCTTTAGATTAATTTCCTTTGGACTTCTTTCTCTATAACTTGGACTAAATATTATATATAATACTATGTAGGAAGATATGTAATTCATTATAATAAATTTAATTACTAGAACATATAAAAATATTAATAAAGTACTATTTTTGAGTAAAATTGATAACACAAAGCCAGATAAAATAATATGTCCAAATTATTAATAATCAAGAAGCATAAAAAAATCAATCGGAGGAAAAGTGGGACAAAATTGGGTGTCAACAGCTTGTCCCTCTTTGAACGGAGATGATGTAAGAGTTTTTGGGCAAAGAAGTTGACGTAGAAGTCAATTTATCCCGACCGACAAATACGACCTTGGAAAGATTAGAACAATATGGGTACAAAAAGGATTATGTGTAAGAAATGTTTTGAAGATTATAGGGTAGAAAGGATATTGGCAAATTATGAGGGGTAGAAGGGTTGTTGGAAAATGATATGGGGTAGAAGAGATGTTGGAAAAGATTATGGGGTAGAACGGGTGTTTGAAAAGGTTACGGGGGTAGAACGAATGTTGGAAAATTATGGGACCGTAGAAACGATGTTGAAAGGATTATAACTGAACCCCGTTTCGAATTGCCTACATATCTCGGGTTCTATGAGAATGAGGTCATATATAGTTCGAGATAAGCAAGTCAATGTCAACACTGCTTTTGCTCCAGTGTCGAATTAAGGTGAGAATGGGGTGTTATGGAGTGAAGGTTGATGGAGTATTGAAAATCGTTAATGATTTTGGAAGTATGTTGGATGAGTCGGGATTTGTATCCTCAAGGGGTTAAAGACAGGTGATAAGAATGCTTGAGAATGGAACGTGTGTTTATAGCCTTCTAATTATAAATGTGGTGCACAACACACCCATAAGTAGGACTATACTAAACATGTTGCAGATTCTCTAAGGTTGCCTTAGTGTTAAGTTATCGTGACGCTGTGATATAAAAAAGTGTAGGATTATGAAAGAGTTGATTGAATTGAGATTTAATGGTGTACATGAAAGAAAAAATTGAGAAAACCCACGTATCACATGTTTTTGGGACGTGAGCGGAGTTTGAGAGTAGATCTGTGACCTCTGCTAGTGAGTTTGGACATTCCTCTTCAGCAAATTTTTGCCTCAGTTCACTACATAAGAGAAAGTTCCACGCTGTGTTGCATCTCTTTTTGTAGTTCATAGGTGTAGATTGCATTTCTTATCAAAACTTAAAGTAAATAATTAGCAAATGAAGTATATAAAGTAAAATGTAAAAAATAGAATATAAATTGAGATAAGTGTGAAGCCGTATGGCTATGAAAATGAAGTTGTAACGAGTTGAAATAATGTCTTTAGAATCTTGATGTGCTTTCCTCAGCAAACGATGTTTGTAATGTCTCAAGCAAAAGTTACATGAAATTCATGTTAAAACCATTAGTAAAATTTGGGGTAAAGTTAAAAGCGTAAAATGTATAAAGAGTGTAAAAATGATAATTAATAAGAGTATGAGAATGAGAATGAGTACGAAGCCATGTGGCTAATGAGATGACGAGGCCGTGTGGCCAAATAGTGTCTCTGGTTGTCTTTAGGGACTTGAATGAATGACGCTCCCGTTAGTCTTCGGGGACTTGACGTTGAGTATTAAAAATTAATGAAGGGATCGTCTGGCCGAATGATGTCTCTGGTTGTCTTCGGGGACTTGGTGATGAATGACGTCTCCGATTGTCTTCGGGGACTTGATGTTGATTGTTCTAAAATCCCCCGATCGTCTTCGAGGACTGATCTTGATTGTTGTAAATCCTGCAAAACTTTATAGTAAAGTTGTTAAATAAAGTCATGATAAGTAAGGTAAGGTAGATAATAAGAGAGAAATAAAGCCATTTCGCTTATGATGGAGGGGCAGTGACGCCGATTGATGTCTCCGGTTGTCTTCGGGGACTTGGTGTTGATTGCTGTAAAATCCTCCGGTTGTCTTCGGGGACTGATGTTGGTTGTTGTAAATCCTACGATTGTCTTAGAGTAAAGTCGTTAAATAGAGTAATAAAGTCATGATAAAGTAAATGATAACTAAGAAATAAAGCCGTGTGGCTTATGACGATGGGGCCATATGGCCAAGTGAGGCCTCCGGGTGTCTTGGGAGTCTTGAAGATGAGTGGCGCCTCCAGTTGTCTTTGGGGACTCGATGGTAAATGATGTTTGTAAAAATGGAGGCAAAGTCATTAAAAGTTAGTAAAGTGAATGATATAAGTAAAGTGAATGGTATAAAGTAAATGGTAAAGTAGAGAGTAAGATAATAGTGTAGCTGTTTGGCTTATGCAGATGAGGCTATGTGGCCAAATGTTATCTTCGACTTCAAAGACTTGGTGTTGATTCCTGCAAAATTCAAGGTAAAGTCATTAAAGTAGTTAATATGAATGATAAAGTAATTGGTAAAGTAGAGAGTAAAGTAAGAGTGTAGCCTTTGGCTTATGCTGATGGGGCCGTGTGGCCAAATGATGTCTTCGATTGTCTTCAAAGACTTGGTGTTGATTCCTGAAAAAATCAAGGTAAAGTCGTTAAAGTAGTTAAAATGAATTATAAAAGTAGTTAGTAAAGAAGAGAATAAATTAAGAGTGAAGCTGATTGGCTGATGATGATGATGTGGTCGTGACATGCTAAATTAAGAACGTCGTCGATCTCAAAAGGCTTGATGCTTGTTTTCATAAGTCTGGATGTCAACCTGCAAACTACAATTGCATTTGTTAATAAAGTCATAAAGTTGTTGTGATAAAAATAAAGAATAAAATAAAGTTAAAGATGAAGTTGCTTGGCTTAGTAAGGCGAAGCCGCAACGGGCCAAATGACGTCTTTTGGCCATGATTGGTAGACTTGATTGTTTATTTAGTGTTCTGATCTCGTGGTCTTGTTAAACTTGCACTCAAAGAAAAATTCTTAGTTTGGGAGGGGAGTTGCTTGTGTTGACTCGAACCTTGACTTTGTTGGCGCTCCATTCGTCTCGTTTGTTCAGTCCTTGTGATCTTCATTCAAGCCTTGGTAAATGAATAGTAGAAAAGTAACTGAAAGAGAATGTATCAATTGAAATATATATATATATATATATATGTCAACTTTTAGATTGTGACACTTTCAAAACAAATTGAAACATCCTTTGTCTGCATAATTCTTGTCTGGTAGCCTGAATCAAGTGTAGCTTGGCAATGCCTAACTTGTTCATGTCTTCCGAAAATTGCCCCAGTTTTGGTCTCAGAAGGGTAATACTAAACTTATATTGTCGTAAGACCGAATCTTATATAGGTTGCCTGCGTATCCCCCCAAGGGATTCAGAAACAAAGAGTGTCAACCAAAATGATCTCATAATTGTAGATGTATTAATGAAGGTTTACAACCAAAGACATTTAAAGAACATGTACTGTACATAGAATGAATCTTGGTTGTACTTATGATTGATGTATTTATGATGTTTTGACACTCTGAGCTTAATTATGCGCTTATGATTTACATTAATGAATTTCCTGTTTTTCCTAATGGTGTACACGATATTATTTTGAGATATTACAGGATAAGTCTCAATGAGACATTATTGTGTACCATAATGTTAAATGTTTTATAGCTTATAAACCTGGTATGATGAGTTACTAATGTTGTAGTATATAGAAGGAAGTATGTAACACGATATTATGTACAATATAACTCGCAGTTAATGATTTGTCATATTATGATATGTATGATGGACATCATAGAAGATATTTATTTTATGCGCAACTAATATTTATGTCATTATATATTAATGTTATGTGGTCATTGAGCCAAGTAAGAGAATGTTACAACAACATCAACAACAACGACATACCCAATGTAGTCCCACAAATGGGTCTGGGGAGGGTAGAATGTATGCATATTTTATTCTTACTTTGTGCGATAGAGATGTTGTTTTCGATATACCCTCAGCTCAATCCAAGCAAATGAAAGCAGATCGGGAAAAAGAAAGAACTGATTGAAAAGGAAATAGTCAGTACAACCAAGTAATATGATAATAAGTAGGAGAACATTAGACTTTATATTATTTTATGTGTGACCCGATTAATGTAAGCTCCTAACTATTATTTAATGAAGAATAAATCTCATTTGTTAGATAGGTTACTTGATGGACGTACAAGATTAAGTCTCAACCTCTATAAATTGGTGCTTCCTCCACCCATTAGGTTTACCACTTATTCTCTACATGTTTTCCATCACTAACGGTTATGTTAACTTGAAGTTAGGGCAAGGAGATAGAAACTAGTTTTTACAAGTAACGCTTTCTCTCATCTGTGCGATAATGCCTTCCGCGTCAGGTATGTTTTCCATATCATCTCTCTATAAGATTATTGTGTTCAAGATCCCGGTGTGCACTAAGTTGAGTTCACTAGCAAAAGTTGGGAAAAATTACACAAATATGGGGAAAAAAAACTTCTTTACTTTTTTGTTACTTTATATTTAATTCACTATCTTCTTAGTTTCTCATCTCTATTTAAATTCCTTATGATATCCTTCATTTTCTCCTATTGTTTTCCCCTCTCATCACTTGTTTGAAATTTTTTCTTTCAATTCCCTCTCTAGTTTCCCAACAAGAAAGAAGAATAAAGCATTAATGTCGTTGTCCTTTCTTCCGGCGTAAACCAGATTATATAAATCTCTTGTTTTTTCTTTTTTCTTGTTGGTCGATTTCATCATTCTCCAGTAAGATTCAACGGATTTAAAATGTTTCTCAAATGAATTTCTGAAATCCACGAGTCCCACATCGAATAAACGTTTCTTTAATGAATTTTTGAAATCCGCTAGTTCGACATCGAATAAATGTTTCTTTAATAAATTTCTTTAATCCTCAAGTCCCACATCGAATACAACTTCAAAAATATGAATATTTGGGGTTCCATATAAAGAGCCCCATACGCTTCTTCAACACCACAATTTTTACATCGCCTCGAGCTTGAATTTTCAGTCACTCGGCTAAGCATGGAATTTTAATCCACGAGCCTTGAGTTTGTAAATTTTCTTGCTCAAGATATATATATATATATATATATATTTTTTTGGTCTTTGCCAACGCGAAATAGTCGATTCGTCGGTGAAAGTTTGAAGGTGATCCACGACGCTCATTGCCCTAATCTCTGCTCCAAAGAAGGTAATTTTCTCTACTCTTTTCATTTTTTAGTTGTCTTTTATTTCCGGCTTGTTTTGGTATTTAGTTTAAGTCTCAGTTCTGTTTATTGCTTTCTAAGTTCTGTGTATAGGGACGTTTAAATTTCAGTACAAACATGATCTTATTTTCTTTTAAGTTGAGTTTTGTGTATATATATTTTAATATTTGCTATATTTCTGTTTAGAGATTTGATTATGATTTGGGATAGAATCATAGTCGTTGTTCACATTCTGTAACCTTTCGTCCCTTTCATCTATCGTATTCCTTTCTAGTTTAACGACTATAGCTTGTGGATAGTTTTTCTTTGCTCTTTGATATTATAGGTTTGTGTAACTGCTCTTTGTTCTATAATAATGCTAATTAAAGTATGAATTAGTTAAATCTTTTTTTGTTTTTAGAGTAGTGTTTATCTAAGGAACAAAGAATTTGTTCAGTTCATTTCCTCTGTGATGCATCTGCTTCTTTTATCATAAGCCGATAGTTAACAATATTAAGATTCTGTTTTAGTAAATGAGCAGCTCATTCTTGAGTTTGATATTGGCTTTCAAACTTTCTAAGTGTTTAATATCAAGATTTTGGTAGCTTAAGCATATAATGATTTAGCCCCATTCACAGTTGCCTGATTTAGTAAACTAATTTGGGAATTCCTTTAAGATATAGTTTAAGTGAAGTGTTGGTTTAATGGTCCTAAAATTTTCTCTTTTCCTCTCTTGTGTGTGAATCCTTAAAGTTGAGTTTAACAGGTTTAGTCTAAATATATGGTGTGTCTTTCCTTATAAACTTTACTAGCCCCATTCTCAGTTCCCTCGTTGTTGTTATTTTTTTTTTTTTTTTTAAATTTGTGGACTAATTAGTTTAAAGCAAGGTGTTGACCCTTCCTTATTTATAGTATGCCTGTGTCTTCGATTAGACCATGTGATTGCTTTGAGTACAATTATTGTCCTTATGATTGATGCATTTATGATGATTTGACACTTTGAGCTCAATTATGCGTCTATATACATTAATGAATTTCTTGTTTCTCATAATGGTGCACACGTTATTGTTTTGAGATATTACAGGATAAGTCTCAATGAGACATTATTGTGGACCATAACGTTAAGTGGTTTATAGTTTATGAACCTGGTATGATGAGTTACTAATGTTGTAGTATATGGAGGAATGTATGTAGTACAATATTATGTACAATATAACTCCCAGTTAATGATTTGTCATATTATGACATGTATGATGGACATTACAGAAGAGATTTATTTTATGTGCAACTAATGTGTATGTCATTATATATTGATGTTATGCAGTCATTGGGCCAACAAGGAGAATGTTAGACTTTTTATTATTATGTGTGACCCGATTAATGTAGGCTTATAACTAATATTTAATGAAGAATAAATCTCATCCGTTGCATAGGTTACTTGATGGACGTACCGGATTAAGTCTCAACCTTTATAAATTAGTCCTCCCTCCACCCATTATGGTTACCCCATATTCTTTATACGTTTTTCATCACTGACGGCTATGATAAAATGAAGTTAGGGCTAGGAGGCAGAAACCAGTTTTTTACAAGTAACGCTTTCCGTTCCTTTGCACGATAGTGTCTTTCACATCGGGTGTGTTTTCCGTATTATCTCTCAGTAAGATTATTGTGGTCAAGATTCTGGTGTGCATTAAGTTGAGTTAACAAGCAAAAGTTGGAAAAAAATTACACAAATATGAAAAAAATACTTTTGTACGTTTTGGTTGCTTTATATTTAATTTACTATCTTTTAGTTTCGTAACTCTTTTTAAATTCCTTATGATATCCTTCATGTTGTTCAATTGATGTCCCCTCTCATCATATGTTTGTAATTTTTTTCTTTTCAATTCCCTCTCTAGATTCTCAACAAGAAAGAAGAACGAAAATGGCAACAGAAAAGAAAACTGAGAGGCCATTTGAAGAATCAACTGGATCAAATAGTGAAAATTGTGTATATCTCAGAATTAAATCACAGGTTCACCATTTCACTCTCTGGCTTTCTCTAGTTACTATATATATATATATATATATATATATATATATATATATATATATATATATATATATATATATATATATATATATATATGAAAATGTCAATAAAAGGACATTTGAGATGAGAATAATATTCTTGAAAAAAATAATCAAAAATTGCTCTGTTGGCGAGAAATAAATAACACATTGCACTTTCAAGGAAGCATACGATTAAAGAAATGCCCTTGAAATCCTTTACAACTATACAAATATTGGGGCATTTGTATTATAATATTACTTTAGAGTGATCACAAGTCACGATTTTGAGTTTTCCTGCATATAAAATACTATAAAACCACAAATATTTTAAATTTTAGCCATTATAATTACACTTCTATCTTTCTAATCTTATCAGTGTTTTTGTAGGATGGTACGAGTGTCTACTTGACGGTCGATCCATCTTCCGTAATGAAAGTGATATTCAAGGAATATTGTAAGAGAAAGCAAATAATATATTACAAAACAGTTCGATTTTTCTTCAATGGCCAACGCATTTCCCCCAGAAAGACGGTTAATGAAGTAAGTTCTTTATTTGCATAACTTTATTTACCTTATGGTTAATTAGGCATTTCAACAGTACTCTACATATTCATAGTCCTCATATTTATCTAATTTTTTTAATCTTCTTATTGGATATAATGAAGCATGGGTTAGAAAACAATGATGAGATTGATGCTATGCTGCATCAAGAAGGAGGAGGGCCTGCACACCGAATATGAGAATTTGTGGAAGAGTAAAAGTAGTGTTGTATGATTCGCCACCAAGCTATGAAATTTGATTTTTTGGTAATGACTGCTTGGTGTCATGTGTTCAATGAATATTGTCAGTGTTTGTACCCTAGTTAACCAGTTAAGTGTTGTTGCTTTGAGCAGGTTGGAAAACAGTTAATGTTATTTTCTAGCAATATATTAATGATGGGATTTCTGAAAACTTTAAATTATTAAATTATTTTATGTCATGATATCAGTTTACATATTACTTAATTGCCTTGTAAACTTGGCATGGCTTATTCGATCCCAATGACAAATTAAGATTTTAGGATTCGACTCGTCTAAATCTTAAACTCGAATTTTCGATCGTTCGTCTATTTGTACCAATAAAAGTTTCTTGAGATTCAATTGCTTAGATTGATTGAATTCTTTATTACATACTATAAAATTTCATGGTATATAAACAAATTGAAAACGTACCAAATAAAGATGGAAATACGACATCATATGATTCGATTGTTGTATCTTGTTTTGTGGCAGAGGAAAACAGGCTTTGTAATATATTTTCATTTCATCATAGTTTTAGTTTGGTGGAATTATAAAAAGAAAAGTGAATTACTTCAATGTATAAAAGTTAAAGAGGAAAAAAAATTTGTGAAGATTTAGAACTAAAATAGGACGGAAAAAGAAGAAGAATTGGAATAGGTATTCAAGACCTATAGGCTACAATCAAAGTTCTTTGGATTTCAAACTCCCACATATACATTATATCTTTATTTGCACCTCATTATATGTTTTTATTTTCTACTATTCGCCCATTAACCTATTATTTATTTACAACATCGGTAATATTCATACTTGAATCATAAGTGAATCATCTTTTATTCTTAAACACCATAGTCATGTAATATATCTTTCATTTTATTGAAAACATGTGCTATCTTCATAACGTAAATCATAATCATGAAATCATAATATCTCAATGCTTTTAAGATAGAACATAAAACGATGGAAAATGTATGCTCGCTCACCCCTACGAACATGTTTTAACATTCTAAACCATTTTTGGTAAGAAAGGGCTAAAAGAAACAAAAAAATCTTGAATCTATTCTGAGTTCAATCTCCAATCTGATCAACTGAGTTGCTTTTTTTTTTTTTTTTTAAGTATTCGGCCCCAATTACACACATCTCAACTATTTCAATGAGCACAACTTGATCACCTGAGTTGCTTTCTCTTGCGCATAATATTGGGTTTCAGAAAATATGAACTCTCAAAACATATTGTAAGCATATAATGTTTTGAATCATTGGATATTTGAGTTGGCTTAATGAATAAAAGTTGTTCATAATCATGATGACATAATGTTGAATCCTCCCTCATATTTGAAAGAGAATTTCACCATGATTTGTGCAGTCCAAAAGCACATTATTATCTACAAATAGCTCGCATAAGATATTGCAATTAATACTCATTAATAACTTCCATCCATCTTCTTTCATGATCCAAAAGTCCAATGCATTGTTGTACATTTTGCCACCATATAAACAGACACAACCTTTCAAAGAAGTCAATCGATACAATTGATCATATTTATCTATAAAATCTGATTTTGGAATCTCCTTCGGCTCATCTGGCTTCATGTCAAAGTATATACTCATAGAATCTCGACGTATTAAGTGGTTAATTTTTCAATCAATGGATCAAAAGACACGACTTTCAACGCTTATCCCCCGACTGCATTCCCATGACCTTGCATTAAGCTCTTGTACTTTACGATGAACACATGTTTCCTTCGTCCAACAATTCTTACTTACATAACAAACAACATAAAAAGATTTATAGATCAATATAACTTTGTAGTCATCGACATTAGAATCATAGCAAAATCCACAACCATGTGGAGTTGTGCAACTGTAAGCTTTCACATACGGAAATTCATAGATTCCATATTCATTAATATAAGGATTGCACAAAGTATATGATTTATACCCAGTTGCTCTTTAATAGAACCAACCCATCACGTGAGCATAAGGCTGGGACATGTTAAAATCTCTTTAGACGAAACTTTTGATCTTCCATTGTAATTAGGGGATTTTCAAAGTCTCGAAACTCGAATATACCTCATTCGTCTGTACCTATAAAAGCTTTTTGAGACTCGACTCTTTGGATTGATCATATTGAGTTTTCTTGAATATTTTGCCACATATTATAGCTTTTCAGGGCTTAAAAACAAATTGAAAATGGAACAAATATTTAACAATAGCCTCATCATATCTTATCATATCATACTTTATCATAAAAGTGGGAAGCATCAAACTCAAATGTTGAAACACTAAACTACCTTTAAAATATTGACTGGCATTAATACCCTTCTTCTTGCATTATTCCTTCAAAATCATCACACAAATTTTTTTTTAAAAAAATTGTAATGAGTATTAATCGTTTGATAATGTTATTTTTCTTTCCACTACTCTTAATTAGCAAGAATAATGACCATTGAATGTCAAACATGAGGTACTCTCTGAATCTCAAAATATATTCATGAAAATATTTGCTTTTGGGAAATCAACAGTTACATTTAGTAGACAGATTGTTCTATAAAGAGAATAAACCGACTAAATATGAGGTGCCTAAAAAATGACAGTAGATGGAGGCATGAAGTTAAAAGCAAGGGAAGCCTTGATGCATTTATAGTCTCATATTTAGTAATGTCCGAACTCTTTCCTATAAAATAATTTAGTTTAGTTTTGAACATATTATACTTTTTGAATACACACTGTAATTGCATAGTTTAATTGCGTATGCATGTTATGAAAAGAAAACAACTAATGAAATTCACCTAATTCAACACTTAGATATCTGGTAAGGTTGAGTGTTTTTGTCACGGCCTAAGTTACCGTGAGTGGCACCCACACCAATCCCTTAGTGGGCGAACCATCTACTTAACCAACCAACCCAACGATTAACAATTACTTAGCCCCTTTTAGACATATCAAGAATATAACAAAATTAATAATCATCCAAAACGTCTAGTTATGCCATATATAAATAACTAATACGGAAGTCTAACTATTACAACCCCAAAATCCGAAAGTCATCATACAAGGACTCTAAAATAATAACTGTCTAAAGAATGAACTACTGTCTGAAATAAACATAAATGTCTAAAATGAAATAGACATCCAAAACGAGAAAGATCTTCGGGCGGCCTGACATGGATAGGAGCTCACCCTCAAATCTGTCGGAAACTGGTCTCACGCTAAATATGAGGTCTGGTAGACGTCTCTGGATCACAATTTGCACTCAAAAGAATACAGCAAGGTAGTATCAGTACAAACACAGTATCAGTACAAACACTATGTACCGGTAGATATCATAGGCCGACTAAGATTAGTATCATGCATAAAATCACAAAATCAACAGAATAGATAGATAGGCACCACAACACATAACCATATTAAACTATCAACAAGAATCATCCAACACCAAAATAAATAAGCCCACACAAATAGTAATCAATACAAGTAACTCAACACCTGTCATTACCAACACAACCATAACTCCCGAAATATCTCAACTCTGTCACATATCCGTACACACATGCTAAATGGTATTGTTTGCCAAGATAGTCATGACCTCCAGGGGACCCATGGTATCCATGCACCACTCGCTCTGGAACTGACCTCAGATCACGACCCATAATTAGGCCACATCCTCACCTCTTGTCAAATGTGCCTTTTCATATTTATATTATCTTTCTCATCACAATCAATTTTCGTTCCACAATCAATAAGGAATGTGAACAATCAATATCAAGGAACACAAGTCACTATGTCACAAGTCATATCAAGACTCAAGAATCAATTCATCAATAGCATGAATAAGAGATTCCTCCAAGTCAACAAGAAGAGTATTCATTAACTCCTTCTTTATAATATCATAATAGTTAATCACATAATCAATCAACCAATATCAAATAAAGGAAATTCCAACCACACTTTATGCTCGAAGCCCTAATCACGCTTCTCCTATCAATTTCATAACATATACAATCAACTAATCAAAGTCTAACTCAAGTAGACCATAACCTACCTCAAAGAAGAACTGGAACAATGCAATCACTCCGCAATAGCTTTCCCCTTTCGCAATGCTTCAGAACGTTCAAAGACTAGTAACCATAACGCTAAGTGAGTAATGGGTCATCTACTCAACAAACAATAATTGGGGAAGAGAACCCAACTACTTCTATCCCTTTTCAAATGGGTGAACTATCACTAAGCCTGAATTCATACTAATATTAATCCCAATAATCATATTCTATCCATTCATGGGTTTTCTAATCAAATCAACCCTTTTACAAGCAGTTTTTATGCTAAAGCTTCTTATTTTATGAAACCCTAAGTCTCAATACATCATTCTCATCATTTAATAATTAAATTCTCATCCTCGTAAGTGATAATCTATCCTCCTAGATGATCAAACAACAATAAAATCAATAACCCATTAATTATTCAAGGGTTTGCAGTTTCTAGGGGTCTAACCTTTCATTCACCATTAGAGAACCTTTAACTAATCATGGTGTCACACCCCAAACCATGGTCTGGGCGTAGCACTGCACTCGGGTCACGACACAATTTCACTAAGTCGTGCGGGCACCTACCTTTCCCACCTCGGTAGGCAAACTCTTAACTCAACATTCACAAATAATAAAATATAGCGGAAGAAGTAAAATAACGAAAGTATCATAATTATAATATAAATAAGAAAATGCGGAATTAAATGAAATCCGCCCCAGTATCTGATCTAGTCATACAAGAGCATCTAACTAAAATTTACAAAACGGAATATCAATAATACATCAAGTCCGAATATATCTCGGAATAGGAAATAAGACATAAATAAGAAGAATCTTCAAGGCGGCGGACGTCTCGTGCTCACCCTGTAGACTCTAAGAAAATCTCGAAGCGACTTTCAGCCACGAGAAATAAAAGTAGATCCAGCCTGGAATTCTGCATTCATAAAAGAATGCAGCAAGTGCACGTCAGTACAAAACCACAGTACTTGTAGGTATCATCGGCCGACTAAGTATAGCTAACATAATTCAGACAATAAAGCAAATAGGCAGATAAATCAACAAGTATAAGCCGAACATAATCAGAACCAAGTACCGTCATTGTCTAAGTAGAGCATCTAATCCCAAATGTGCCAAGTCTCTATATGTCTGATCCGAAACCGACATCACAAGTAAAACACCAAATCATCTCAATATAAGCCATGATGCAATGCAATGCAATAATGTATGAATGCAATGCAATGTCATGCAAATATTGTGTACATATGTACTCCGGACGAAAATATCGACGTCTCGGTAGCACAACCCATGGGGGACCCGCGAAGTCCATGTACTATATCGCTCCGTATCACACAGTATAGAGACGACCTTTCCACCCTTCACGCCTGCCGACCATCCCATATCATATAGTATAGAATGGTCGCGCAATTAGCATAAAACCTCCCAAGTATTTCAAAACAACATAGGCAACATCGTCACCGCTCTGTCAAATGTGCTTTAGAGATATTTATATGTATATGCAAGATGAGTACTCAATGTATAATTCAAGTATGCAAATGACAACAACAAGATCTCTTATCACACTCATTCCGCTCCAGTACATGACCTCGAATCACGGACTCTCACATCACACAATCCACGATTCCGGGACAACCATCGGATATTGGACTACTCACATCACGCTCATGCAAACTGAGCTCAGCTCATCACAGTGTTTCATCAAGTACAAACAGTGTCTCAACACTATATTATGAATAATGAGAATGAGTGAAATGCATGTGTCAACATCAAGAATCAGCTCAATATCACAAGTACCAACATAGGTATGCCAACAATATCATCAACAACTATACAGATCATACGAAAATCTATGCTCGTATCAACGTCAAAAGTAAAGTACCATCATATCGTAATCAAGATGTAACAACAGTTCCCCGATATCTATTAACAACACGTGGCATCAAGCCAACACAACAGATCAATCAAGTCACACACAACGGGGTGGCTAGCCCCAATCACGCAACAGGGCCCAACCTAAGACAATATCCAACCCAACTTTATACCCAAAGTTTTACATGCTTTCTCCAATGATATAATCTAAATATATACTTCGCTATACGAAGTCTCACCAAAGGTAAGCCATAACCTACCTGGATGGCCGAACAGAAACACCAACAAATCACTTTTTTGCCTTGCCCTTCCGCTGAGCCTCAGAACCAAAGAAGTCTAGGCATATTCGAAATCTAGATTAGAAATCATGAAGAACGATACTAATATTGCTATCATTCAATTTGGATAAAAAACCAACCCTAGATTTGGGGAGACGGGCCCACAAGGTCAGAACGGGAAATTCGGGGGTAAATTATTCAATTAAAGACTAGGTGATCAAAACTCAACAACTAATTGCTAAATTAACTCAAGGATTCATCCAATCTTGAAATTCAAAGAAACCCCCAATTTTGGGTATAAACCCTAACTCTCAAATTCAAGAATTCATCACTAATAATGGAAGGTATATGATTAATAACTGTAGATACATCATATCTAGCATAAACCCAAACAATTTCATCATTTAAAGCAACTTAAGAAGTCTAACCAATTTTATGAACTTCTCAAGAAAGACCCATTAAACTTTCTTCATGAAAAATTCCAATTTTCTATTTTAGAAATCATGGATTAAAGCTTAAACCAAGAAAATGTATCAAAGGTAAATACTTAGATTATGGCTTAGACCTTACCCCATGGAAGAAAATTGAAGAAAATCCTTGAATTCTCCCAAACCCAAACTTTCAAGATGAGAAAAACTCCAACAACATTAATAGCCAAAAATACCCAGTTGTTCTGCCTCGTTTCTTATGCCAAACGATTCCAAAACTCACTTTTGATGCCTCCAATGGATTCCTTGTGAAATTCCAGTCAAGTTAGGCTGTTGAATCACTCTATTTGACCTTATAATGAAGGAGATATGGAATATTCAATCTTTGGAATAGTGTAGATTTTTAAATACGAATTCAGTTGCAATTTCGTAATTAATCTAAAAAATCTGGCAACCCGATTCTTAGTAAAATGACCATAATCCCCTCATACGATGTCGCAACTTGATGATTTTAGTTGCTATGGTTCAAAAATTACGATACGGATATAATAGTTTATGCTCAAATCGACGTCGAAACCGAAAACAATTACCATACAACCCAAACTTATCCAAAACTCCTCGTAATCTAACCAAACTTTGTGGACATGTCCAAAATCATCATGCAAACTTATTGAAACTTTCAAAACACCGACACGGGATCATCTTGACCCGATGTTGACCGTGGTCAACTCCAATTCTAACTTAACTACTTTCTCAACCAATGACTCAAATCACACCCGAACCCTTCGGGAACCAAACCAATGACACCACTAAGTCATAAATCACCTTCGGAGGTAATGGAACTGTCAGAATTTGATTACGGGCACGTTTACCCAAAAGTCAACTTCGAGTCAAACGATTTTTGCTTAAGACCAAATTTTCTAAAAGTCATTCCAAAATCCAAAACGAGGCCTAGGGAACTGTGCCACTGGTCCCCGAAAATCAAAATAGTACTAATAAGGCTCGGAGAAGAGTCAACGGGGGCAAAAATAGTAAAAATGCAATAACAATCAAACGGGTCGTTACAACTCGGTGCCTAACTACATGTGACCGAGTGAACCCATAGGCAGGCTGAATCAACATGTGATACCAAAACATGCAATAATAAGAAAATAAGACTAACACATGTTGATCTACTAAAAGTCTGACTAAAATATATTAAATGCAGAATTACTGGTTTAAGTCTAAAACATCTGAAATAAATGCCAACAACGCTAACATTCCATGGTCTGCTAATATCTGACTGACTAGACTATGTCTATGAAGCCTCTAAGAAATACTGAAAAGATAACTATCTAAAATATTGGGAAGCTCCGAAATCGATTATGCCGAGGAAAAACCTGGCTCACCAAGCAATGATACGACGATCCTAGCTAGGCCGAATCGTCAACAGATATCGTTGCCTGCATCGCGAGATGCTGGCCCCCAAGCAATAAGAAAAGGGACATTAGCACATTTGAATTGTACTGGTAGGTAAAGAACTGAAAGAAAGAAATATAAGTACTGAAACTGAAACTGATAACTGTAAACTGAACTAAGCAGGAAAGTAAGGATCTGAAGTACTCCCTGTTATGAATGAAATATCACCTGTATAACTGTAAATATAAACTGTGGCCTAGGGCCCAAATAAATATGCACAAAATTGTAGCCTTAGGCCGAAGTAATACGTATGCATAAACTGTGGCCTGGAGCCCAAAATATAGATATATGCGTTCAACATTAAACAATTCATGATACTGAGATATAACTGTAAGCATGATAACTGTTTTTTATTATGGAACTTAAGTCAATATTTGATTATACACTGACTGAGACTCATGTGGTGTCAATACACAAGTTTGTAATGATTATGTACTGAGTTCATGATATTCCAAATGATAACCATGAATGAATTATGAAACTATATCCCTAGAAGATAGAATTTCTACAACTATTCATGAAACTAGGGCTAAACTATATTCTGAGGCAATTTACTGACAAGTATGTAGAACGAGGCATAGGGAGAATCGTAAACATCCCTTGAAGTAGATAGTTAGCCTAACATACCTGTATATGCTCCAAAACTTGTATCTATAAGTCTGAACTTGAGAAGAATCACCAAAACCTGTGTCTTAAACCTTGAACATGGGTTTTCTTGAAAACCCTAGGTTAAGAACAATGATTACCTAATTAGGTTACATAATCTTATGCTAGAATTGGCTTGGAAGTGTTTGAGACACTTACCTTAGAGTCTTGTATTGTTTGGAGAAGAGAAACCTCATTCTAGGGCTTAATGGATTATGAAAACTGATTTCCTAGACTGAAGGGCCCAATTTATACTTTTTACTATCTTTGTCTATTGACGGTCTGCACTGGCTATGCAACTTGATGGTGCAAGTTAAAGGGCCATCCTTGTGCATTGACGGGCCATCCTTTTGCATCGACGGTCCGTCTTTGCGCATCGACTTGCACTGCAGGTGGTAAAATGGCCATAACTTCTAGCACAGGGCTCTGTTTTGGCTCCATAATATATCGTTGGAAAGGTAAAGATCTACAACTTTCATGTTTTAAGATTTCTCAAATTCCCAATGTATTTTCACAAAATGCATTGGAAGAAGGACACTATCAAAACTTGGCGATTATCGAATCTTGGCACCTTTACTATTAGCCGCCTTGCGATGATCATATCTTTTTGGTCGATCTCGCGATTGGCTTTGATCCTTATATGCCTAGAAAGGTACTTCCACGTATTACAACTTTCATTAAGGAACCTTTTCAAAATTATCAACTCATCGAAGGGTTATGGTTGCCCGAAGTAGGCCCTTCGGCCACTTTCATAAAATGTTCAAACCTTTAACTTTCCTCTGAAACTCTAACGATACGAGTCTAACCTTTGTTGTAAGATACGGGGTGTTACACATGGAACCTAACAATATGATGGAATGAACAAAGTGAAGGGTTGAGACTTACCTTTCAAGAATACTTTAGCCCTAGCCTTAGAATTTCGACATTGGAAACGGTTTTGGAGTTGTGTGCGGAATGGGTCCGGAATAAAGAATATAAAATACTGATTCCGCCTCTCGTCGATTGTTGCAGTGGTCAATGTCTCGCTGGAGAGGTCTCACTATAGCGGGAAGCCTCCCGCTATGGCGGACCTCATTTGATCCCCGGCTCCCGGCGACGGCGAGCCTAGCCTCACTACGACGGACCCTCTACAGATGTCCCTCACTCGCTGCATCTGTCCATTTTGACCAGTAGCTCGGGTTTTTCCCACTGGTTTTTCACCCAAGAATCCTAACACCAATCAGAGGCTCTACAGACGCAAACAAAACATGCACACATACACAAAAACTCGCTACGGATTCAACGGCGGTCTCGGAATTCCCAACGGAGGTCTAGTTTTCTAAGTCACCCCCCAATAACGACCTAGCGGGTCATTACAATTTTCATATTCTGATTTTGTCTAGAAGTCAAATCAATTGATGCTCACACGTCCTTTTCATATGAGGGAAATGAATGGTGGATTCTAGAGAAGCAAAATGAAGTTTTTTGTGTTTTTAATTTATGTAAATGAGTTTCTTTTTTTATTTGATTTTGGGTATATTTGGGAGTAGAATATATATAACATATATTACAATTTCTATTTTCTTGTATAAATAAGTAATTAGGTTTTGCTTTTTGCTTGATTTTCAATGCTCACGTTTCTATATTTCTATTAAGTGCTTTATGAAAATTATATTTATTTTGACACTCAAATTAAACAAACAAAAACTGTCATGACCCAATTTACTAAGTCGTGAAGGCCCCAACCCCCACCAAGTCAGTAAGCCATCCACAACCCAAAAAAGTCAAATAATTAAGGGACAATACTGTGGAATAAATAAACAAGCCAAGTTTTAAAGTCTGAATAAGTCCTATAATCCTAAAAATAAGAAATAAGCAATCCAACCCCAGAAACTGGTGTCAATAGTACAAGAACTAGCTAAATAGAAGTACAAGGCTGGGATGCAACCCGAAATACTATCCAGCAAGGAAAATCCGGTGCTACAAATCAGCATGGTGCTCACCTTGAATCCTCTGAATGGCCTCCTCAAAGATCGACATAGTCTCGAGATTTATTGGTGCTGGGAATAGAATCTGCAGCAAAGGGTGCAGTAAGTGTAGAGTAAGTACGGGATAACAACGTGTACTCAGCAGCATCGTCGACCGACCTTAAACTAAAACGGAGACGAGGGTTGGTCTTCTAATACTACTTCCACACTTAACCGATGTTAGTCTATAACCCGTTGTTAGCCCATCATAATAACAATCACAGTAATCACAGGTTACAAGCCTAGGTAAGAAACCTCTAAATCCTCAAGTCCGTCTAAGTGGCCAATAAGCAAGTGAATACAATTCAATCAACAGTTTAATCAATAAATCCAAATAAGGAATCAATGAGATGATATGATATGCAAATGCTATGCAATGCAGGGACTTTCCATCACCGGTACACCCACGCTCAAATACTATGAATCGTGACCCATGAGGGTTCATATCGTAAGTTCGGAGTAGAGTGATTAGTGGAAGAAGAAATCAGCTAAGCCGTAAGAGAGCAAACTACAGAAGAATAACCTTTAAGAGTTGTCAAAAAAGGGGTTGTCCTAAGATTTACGAGTGTGATTAAATCGTTAAGATGGAGTATACCGATTATGAATACGATAGCAACCCGTTCATGTAAGTAATTTAGTTTTTCCCAATGAGAAATTGCTCAGAAGTGAGTCAAAAAAAAGGAAGAAAGAGTCGCCAGTGTTGCAGAGTACAAAGGAATTACAGAAGATAAGGAATGTTAATTGGATCCCGTCAAAAAGAATTTGTAAGTATAAGACGTTAGTCTTAGTCTAAAAGGGGAGATGCATAAATCGCCGATGAAGTCCGGTGAGATAATTAAAGACCCGAAGGGTTAGTACGGGATATGAAGAACCTCGTTTCGGTTAGGTTGACATAATGATATAGTCTCCATAAGGAATATGCCTCAACTTGAGGAAACCCAAAATGAGTAGAATGATCGTCGAACGAATCGTGTCGAAGTTCAATTACTATCGATTAGGCGATCACGAAAAGCTATAAGATCATGCCCATTTATGTGTCACAAGGGTAGTGCCATTGCATGAGACTCTAATCTTTAGGGTGCTAGTCATAGACTTAGCGCACAACAGTACTATGAGTATTTTAGGAAGTATCTCAAAAAAAAAAAAAAATCAAGTATGAGAAGTACAGCTCAGGATTTAGGCAGACAAGAGAACTATGGTGAAAGAAGTTCACCGCTTATCCGAGCTAGGAATTCGAGCTTTCGGACTCGGAAGTGGGTGGAGTTATTGCCCGAACATGGCTTATTCTGCTTAGTCATTGAAGTTGGAGAGAAGCCGGTTTGGTGATTCCTACTTGTTGCGGATGAAATGGGGATTACCTTGTGAACATAAGCTTTAGGCTTTTGAACAAAGGGGAGATAATGGTACCTTAAGATACGAGGCGGATTATACATTCCGGATGTAGATGGGCTCGGAGAGCGGATTATGTCGAGAGGATCACAATTCCGGAGGTATTTCATTCACCCATATTCCACGAAGATATATATCATGATCTTGGGAGATTTATTGGTGAAATGATGTGAAAAAGAATATGGCGGGGTTTGTGGCTAAGTGGCCCAAATTTTTGCAAGTGGCCGAACACTAGAGCCTGCGACTTGTCTCGAAATATAAATATTCCTATTTTGAGAATGGGAGATGATAAATATGGACTTTATAACGAGGTCTACCTCGTTCGGTTAGAAGGCACGACACGATTTGGGTGATTATGGACAGACTTACGAAGTCAGCGCACTTCTTGCCAGTTAAGACCACAGATTGAACAGAAGATTATGCCAAGTCATATGTTAATGAAATTGCCAGATTGTATGGGACCTTAATGATTATTATTTTAGATTATGGTGCTCAGTTCACAGCGAACTTCTGAATATCCTTTCAGAAAGGATTGGGTACCAAGGTGAACCTTAGCACAGCTTTTCATCCTCAGACAAATGGTCAGATAGATACGCTATTCAGATCTCATGTTATAATATTCATGTTAGTTCAATACTCAGATATTTATGTCAGCTTAGTACCTCAGATATCAGTCCAGTACTCACGTGTTCATGCCAGACCAGTATTCAGTTAATCCAGTATTCAATCAGCTCAGTATTCAGTTAATGTTATTCGGTTAATCAATATTCGGTTAGCTCGGTATTCGGTTAGCCAGTCTTGATCGATTCAATAGACATTCAGTTTAGTATCTCAGCAGTTTAGTAATCTTGTATTCATTCAGTTCAGTAAGCTTGTGTCTTTGATTTTAAGGTAATTGGGATGGCACCGTTTGAAACCCTTTTTGAGCGAAGGTGTAGATCACCGATTGATTAGTTTAAAGTTGGGGAAGCAGAGTTGTTAGGACCAGATTTGGTCTATCAGGCTATGGAGAAAACAAGTTAATTCAAGAGCGTTTGAAGACGACTCGAGTCGCCTTGAAAGTCCTATTCGGACATGCGGTGTAGAGACTTGGAGTTCCCAAGTTAATGATTGGGTGTTTCTGAAAGTTTCGCCTATGAAAGGCGTTATGAGATTTGGGAAGAAGGGGAAGCTTAGCCCCCGCTATATTGGGCCATATAGAATCCTGCAAAGGATCGGGCAAGTGGCTTGTGAGTTAGAATTGCCACAAATTTGGGCTTTGTACACCGATGTTTCATGTCTATCTTTGAAGAAGTTCGTGGGAGACCCGTCTCTAGTTGTTCCTACGAAATCATAGGGGTTAAAGATGCTTTGTCTTATGAAGAGATCACGGTGGCTCGGTCGGTTAGTTTTAGTTATCTTGGTTACGGAATAAACGCGCAAACTTCCATAGAGTCTCGAGAATTAGCCGCGATTATAACTTGAAGACCATCGTTCGAGGACGAATGATCCCCGAGGGAGATAATGTAACACCCCGTATCTTAGAACTAAGGTTAGACTCATATCATTAGAGTTTTAGTGGAAAAATTGAAGGTTTGAACGTTTTGCGAAAATGGTTGACGAACTACTTCGGGTAGTGATAACTCCTTGATTAGTTGGGAATTTGGTAAAATACCCTCGGAAAGTTGTAGTACGTAAAAATAGATTTCTAAATATATAAGGACCGGAGCCAATCAGATATCGGAGCAAGGAGATATGATCGTCTCAATATGGCTAATAGTAAGGCGTTTAAAAGTCTATAGAATCGGCTAAGTTTTTGATACGTCTGCCTTCCAGTCGAATTTCGTCAAAATCCGTTGGGAATTTGAGGAAACTTAAAACATGAAAGTTGTAGCCCTTTGTAATAGATATCCAACGGTATATTATGGTCCTTGAACAGAGCTATGTACAAGAAGTTATGCCTATTTTACCGAACAACTTGTGCGGAGGCAGACACCGGCTTCTCGGGGCGCGTGAGGGCGCGTGAGAGCGCGTACGATGTCCCGACCGCGGCCCGATGCACAACTGCGAGTAGTTACTGCCCAGTGTTGCGCGATTCACCCGCGCTCGCGGACCCATCGCGAAACGAGGTCGATTTCGGGTCAAAAGTTGGATTTCGCGTTTTAAGTTATATTTAAGCTTGGGGATTATTTCTCTAACATCCCTAGTCACGAAAAAAAAATCACCACAAAGTCGGAGGAGGGAACAAGTCCCAGTCTCAAGAACCCTCCAAGGTAAGTTTTATCATGATTCTAGATTGAATTCAAGTCCTAATCTCTTTCTAACTTGAGTAAACCCTTCTAATCCATAGAGTTGTGATTGGAACATTGTGTTGGATGTGGAAACCCTAGAACCCAAATTCAAGAGGATTGAACGTCAAAAAGGTAATGCTTCTACACTCTAATCATTCATAATAGTGAATTGATGAGTTCTTGGGAGAATAGTAAATGGGTTTAGTAAAGAGAATTACACGAACTATAGTAGGGTTTTGGATTGTTCACTTGAGATTGTTATAATCATATGGGTGATGGAGAATGATGTTAATTACACCTAATTGGGATTGTAGAATCAGCTAGAAGTAATAGAATGGGGATTGGGTGAAGAAAACACCATTAATGAAGGTTGTGGAGCTTAGTACCCTTTGACCAAGTGTTTGATAAAATGCTTAGATGACAAAGCATGAATATTATTGCTAATATAGAATCCCTTTGACTTGTATTGATATAGATCAAAGTTGAAAGGGGTGACGAACATTGTATTACGCTCAAAGAAAATTGGAATTAAGGTATGTGAGGCTAACTATCTACGTTAGGGAATGTTCATGATTCTCCTACGCCTCATTCTTCATACTTGTTAGTAATTTGACTCGAGAATACGGTTTAGCCCTAGTTTCATGATATGTTGTAGAGAGCTTGTTATCTTCTAGGGTTGCGATTCTGAAGGAGGTCGTTCATGGTTGACAATTTGAATATCATGAACTGTTCACGTAATCTTTATAGACTCATGTATTGTTACCACATGAGTCTTAGTCTGAAAATTCGGTATGCTCGGAAACGATCGGTGTTTTGATTCGATCCCGACGTATCTATTTCGGTTGACATTGTTCATTCTTGTTATGGTCTCAGTCCTTATTAATTAACCATAATTATACATATGTGATTTTGCCCGAGGGCACAGCACAGTCTTGTGTATACGTATATGTCACGCCCCGAACCTGGGCCTGGACGTAACACGGCACTCGGTGCACATTTGCATGTGACCAGAAATAGAAGGAATATTTGAATCGACATGTGATATCAAAACATAACTAATTTATAAAATGAAACTAACACATCTTGATTAACTAAAAAGTCTCAACGAAATATCATAATGCGGAAATACTTAGACAATCTGAACATATAAAGTAGCCAACATGGCTAAACCAAACAAGCGAACGTACAAGGCTAACATAATAAATATCGACGTATTGTGTCTATGAAGCCTCTTCAAGGTCTTTGAATAATAAGCTCTATAAAGCTAAGTGTGCCCGGATAAGCGACAACGCCGAAGGAATTTGGGAGCTCACCAATATGATACGTGCACTCCTAAATAGTGAGTCGTCCCAACTTTGTATATCGTTTCTGCGTCGCGAGATGCGAGCCCCAACAATAAAGGGACATCGGCACATTTGAATTAATACTTTATATTGTTGAAGCAATAAAATACGGCGAAATTAGGCCACGATAGCTATGCGTAATAGCAAGAGTAGAGTTATGAATACTCCTACCTTTCTGTGTCTGAATCATACTGTATTATACGTAATTTGTATATGTGGGGCACTCGGCCCGATAATAATACCTTATGGCCTCGGCCTAGTAGTGCGTCAGTCAATGGCCCTCGGCCATGTATACGTATACACACAGGCTGTCTTTGTGCCCTCGGGCAAAATCACATATGTATAATTATGGTTAATTAATAAGGACGAGACCGTAACAACAATGAACAATGTTGGTGAAATAACATCTTTAAAGGCTGAGAAAACAACATCATTTCGAGCATGCGGAATTTCTAGGCGGACTCATGTGGTAACAATACATAAGTCTATAAAGATTACGTCTTGAGTTCATGATATTCAAATTGATAACCATGAACGGATGCATAGCTACCCGACCACAGAAGATAACGATTCTCAACGTATCATAAAACCGGGGCTAAAGCGTGATAAGGTCAAATTGCGGCGAGTATGAAGAATGAGGCGTAGGAGAATCATGAACATTCCCTAACGTAGATAGTTAATCACATACCTTAATTCCGCCTTTGAGCGAAATACAATGTTCGTCGCCCACTTTCGACTTTGATCTATATCAATACAAGCCAAAGGGATTCTATATTAGCAATAATATTCATGCTTTGGTCATCTAAGCATTTTATCAAACACTTAGTGGGCATAAAGCTCCACAATCTCCATTAATGGTGTTTCTTCACCCAATTCCCATTCTATTACTTCTAGGTGATTCTACAATCTCGATTAGATGTAGTTAACATCATTCTCAATCACCCATTATCATTATAACAATCTCGAGTCAACAATCCAAAACTCTAGCATAGTTTATATAATCCTCTTTATCAAACCCATTTACTATTCTCTAAAGAACTCATCAATTCACAACTATACATGATTAGAGAGTAGAAACATTACCTTTTTGAAGTCCATCCTCTTTTGAATTCGGGTTCTAGGGTTTCCCACGTCAAAAAAATATTCCCGATCCTAACTCTGTATGGATTAGAAGAGTTTACTCAGTTAGAAAGGGATTAGGGACTTAAATTCACCCTAGAATCATGATAAAACTTACCTTGTAGGGTTCTTGAGGCTTGGGACTTGTTCTTCTTGACTTTAGGTTAATTTTTCGTGGATGGGGTCTTGGGGAAATAGACCCAAATCTTAAATATAACTTAAAACGCGTAAACCCGACCTTTTGACCCAGAAACCCGACCCGTTTCGCGATGGTTCCGCGTGCGGGTGCATCGCGCAACATTCTGAAGCTAAAACTCAGAGTTTCGTGATCTCTCCGCAGAGCGGCCATCGCACGCTCTCTCCCGCCCTCCTCTCGCCCGAAGCGACGGGTGTTGGTTTTGCACAGTGTTCGGTAAAATGGGCATAACTTCTCGTACATAACTCTGTTCAAGACCCATAATATACCGTTGGAAAGATATTTCAAAGGGCTACAACTTTTATCAAGGAAGGTTCCTCAAATTCCCAACGGATTTGCACGAAATTTGACTGGAAGTCAGACGTATCAAAAACTTAGCCGATTCTATAGGATTTCAAGTGTTTTACTATTAGCCATATTGAGATGATCATATCTCCTTGATCCGATCTACTGTTGGCTTGGTCCTTATATCGTTAGAAAGGTATTTCTACATACTATAACTTTCATTAAGTACTCCCAAATTCCAAACCGATTAAGGAGTTATGTTGCCGAAATACTGTCAACCGTTTCGCAAAACGTTCAAACCGCGGTTTTCCATTAAAACTCCTAATCTTATGAGTCTAAACTTAGTTCCAAGATGCGGGATGTTACAGTATACATGGCCGAGCCATTGAGCGCGCGCACCCCTAGGCCGAGGCCATAGCGTGCATTTATTATTGGGCCGAGGCCCCACGTATACAAACACGGATAATACGGATGATTCGGATACGAGCGGGGGAGTATTCATGGCTACACTTCCTTGCTATTACGATTCTGATTGTCGGTTTCGGTTTCGGTTTCGGTATTTTATTGCTTCGGTTGCTTTACATACCCGGTACAATTCAAATGTGTTGATGTCCATGACAGCAGGGGCTGCGTCTCGCGATACGGTACGACATACGAGGTTGACGATCCGGCTGGGAATGTTCGTATGGGGCCCCTGCCTGCGTGGTAAGCCCCGATTTCCGCCGGGGCGCTATCGATCATCACGATTCTTACGACTTTCTAAAACCGGAGTTACCTTTTTATATTCATTAGAGACTTCATAGACACAGTTCAGACAGTCAGATATTTATTATGTTAGCCTTGTTGGCAGTTATTCAGTTGTTTTGGTTTAAGCCATGTTGGCTACGTTTAGATATTTCAGATTATCTAAGTATTTCCGCATTATGATTTCGGTTAGACCTTTAGTATATCGTTACGTGTTTAGTTGTTTCCACGTTCGCCATGTTTTTGATATCACATGTTGATTCACCCGGCCGGTTGGTTCGCTCGGTACACGATCGAGCCCGGTGCCGTGTTACGTCCAGGCCCAGGTTCGGGGCGTGACAGTAGGCTCACGTTACTTATCACTAACCAATTTCGCTCGTCAGCATTACTCCGTCCGGTACCATTTCGCCTCGGACCTTACATGTGTATCCTAAATTATGCATGAGATACCATATAAAGCATGAATATCACATGCACAACAATAAGAAATCAAGCTAAGAAATACAGACTCAATCTTTAGCTCTTTTCCACTTTTAAACGAGTATTTTATGGAGCGATCAGAACGTATGATCACAAATAATACAAGTAATAAGCATAAAACAATAAAAAGGGACCTCATATCAAATTCGCAATCACAATCACTCTATGCTATCAGCTAATACCCAAAGCATGGCATTCAGATCAGACTATACAATGTAAATATAGGCAAGTACCCATAACATAGCACCGGTACCCGATACAAGTGCTCGTTACCTCACAAGGATTGGGACCCCCTTAGTACCTCATTACTTCCTCTTAGTTAGTCCATTTTAACCAACTACGGCGCTTTAAATAAGGTCAAAGAGGTATCATCTTGCTTCAATTAGAGTCTAACTATCGCAACGAAGCCTTGCCCTTTCATAGAGCTTCCAAACGATTCCAATTTGGTCAAATATGGTATTTAGATAAGAATACGAGTCTATCGCTACCCATATTGCCATATAAAGGATTCGGGTCCAGAAAGTCAACCCAAAACCTGTTCCAACAACAAAGGTCAAAATCGTTCATTGTAAAATCGGATTCAATACAATCGCGCTCAACCTAGAGCGATCGCGCAACCCTAGCGTGATAGCGCTAACAAAAATTTCCCCATCTATCGCGCTAATGGAGCGCGATCGTGCTGCCTTGCCAAATTTCCTTCAGCGCGATTGCGCTGACTAGCTCTCCATCCTCCAGCGCGATTGTGCTGACTAGCTCTCAATCCTCCAGCGCAGTTGCGCTCCCTCAGCGCGATTGTGCTTACACTAGATATCAGAAATTTCTGGTGTCTTTAAATCTTTGGATTAACACCCAAAACTCATCTAGAACCTCCCGGACACGAACCAAATATGCATTTCAATCATAAAACACACTACGAACCTACTCGAGCACTCGGAATTCCCAAAAAAAGTCGTCTTGACCCGTGTTGACTAAGGTCAACTCCAACCATCAAAATTCTAAATTCTCCACCAACGATTTAAATCACACCCGAACGCCTCGGGACCCGAACCAATAGTCCGACTATATCAAAAATCACATTCCGAACATAATGAAATCGACGAAACTATCAAAAAGACTCATTTACCCCCGATGTTGACTTTGGTCAACCCATACCTTAAGGATTTCCAAAAACACTTTTTTCTTACCCAAAACTCACCAAAATGCCTAGGGAATCGCACCACCCACCGGCAACGGCAGGTCAAATATATCATAAAGAAACTAGAGAAAGGGTCATTTAGAGTAAAATAGGCAAAACAACCTAACAGGTCGTTGCAAAAAACGAAATAAAATGCCTTAAATTGTATGATTCTTCAGCTAGGCTGTATGGCAAGCTTAGTTCTTGGAGAATATATATTCAATGAAGTATATCAATATCCACCTATACCACTTTTTCAGTTTGAATTTTTCTTTTGAACTCATTCTAATGCTTCATCTACCTCTCCTCTATTATAATTAAGTATATACTTTTCATTTCCCCAAAGAGAGTGTCGGAATTCAAAACACAACGATCAACTTTTTAGATATTGAGTGACAAATATTATATTTATTTTCACGATACATATATATCCATCTGAATGCATATGTCAAAATAATTTTATTCACACCCAAGAAATAGGATTGAAAATCCAATATAATGTTACTACACCTTAGTTGAGATTTTTATTTGTTGTTATATTGAACATACTCTATAGAAAGAGTCGAAGTCTTAATGCAGCTTCAACAATTAGCTTAAAATATAATTGTAGTTCTATCCAATCATTTCAAGTTAACTGCGCTATTGCTTTAACATATACGAACACTAATAATCAATTTGAGCTTTTTCCCTTTCCAATTTTATTTTGAATTTCATACACATATATTATAATAAATAAAGGGAAAAGGATAAAAAAAAATCCTCTATTTTGGGAAAAGGGCTAAAAATAACCTCTATTACCTCTACTTTGGGAAAAGGGCTAAAAATATCCTATGTTACAAATTTGGGTCAAAAATACCGCTCCTGTCATTAAAGTTTTCAAATATACCCCTATCTTAACGGAAATCCCCAAATCCCCCAAAATAACCCAATCTCATTTTTAAAACCGCTCTATTTAAACCTGACCAACTACATAAAAAACTCATACGCGACCAACTTGTGCCCTAGTCCTACATCTGGAGCCACTAGGCACAGGAGCTGTAACCCATTGATTTTCATTTAGTTAGATTAGGGTTTAAATGAAGTTTAAAAAATAAAATCAAGTATGTTGGGGATTTCCGGGGACAGATATTTGAAAACTTTAATGGCGGAAGAGGTATTTTGGCCCAAATTTGTAATAGAGGATATTTTTAGCTCTTTTTCCAAAGTAGAGGGGTATTTTTGACCCTGTATATGCTTTAAAAGTATGTATTAATTGTCAAGGGATACACGTGCAATGCATGTGCACAGAGACTTGTTGTATAAAATCAGCATTAGGTATGGGTCCTAATGCACGAGTAAGATAATTCTTCTTTATTAACTATTGTAGGGATTTTTTATTATTAAGTATTGTAGGAATTTTTTATACGGTTATTAATAATGCATGATAGTTATGTAGAGTTTAGTTATTCCATTTTCTAGCCAGTATAAAATAATACATAGATTGTCTCATAACTTATTAGTTGTACGAGATTTTAAACTCGTAACCAAACACCATACTTGATGTGTTGAATCAACTAAAATGCTTTTTTTTGGGTGATAAGCAACTAAAATGCTACCAAACATGATACTAATTATACTGATTTTAATACATGAATAATTCACTTCCTAACCAATAACCACACAACCCTTTTGAAGACCCACCGAAATTAAAAATTGAAGCTGACGATAATCTTGCCACCGAAATTAAAAATTGAAGCTGACGATAATCTTTGGTTCCGCAACGATTTGCTCTATATGTTTTCTTAGACATGCTTTAGATCATATAAATCAATGCTTATCAAGCTCTATGACGCACCAATCGTGTATTTTTTTAATGTAAAATAAATAATACTTACTTTACATATTATCTATTATTTATTAAATATATATATTTTCCATTTAATCTTGTCAATATACGGACTAGGGTCAGTGCTTATAAGATAAAACTGAGTTTTAGCATTCGTAATTTAATGCTTACTGTGAAGTCCCAGGCATCTACTGAAAGACTTAAAAGCATCATCAATCAGTACAAAATCTCTTTTGTTGCAATTCAGGAACCTTTTATCAAAGAGGAAAAAATTGAAAATTACAGACAAAATCTTGGTAGGAAAGGCTGCTTTGTGAATAGTAGCAGTAAAATATGGAATTTTTGGAGTTCTGATATATATTGTGATGTGTATGCCAATGATGATCAAATGCTTACCTGCAAAATATGTCATAACAAGAGTGATAAGGAGTTGTTTATATCCACTGTATATGCAAAGTCTAGATCTGCTGGCAGAGTCCAATTATGGGAACATATGAGGGCTTTTGCATCAACAATCAATCAACCTTGGATTGTGTGTGGTGATTTTAACTGTATTTGGTGATTTTAACTGTATTTTGGGCCCTGAAGAGAAATCTGGAGGAACACCACACAAGATTAGCAAGAGTATGGACTTTATTGAATGTTTAACTGAACGTGGGCTTGCAGATATGGGATACAAAGGGTAATTCTTTTACTTGGTGTAATGAAAGGAAGGAGGAGGAGATTATATGGAAAAGATTAGACAGGATGGTAGCCAATGATGAAATGGGAGCCATGTTTAGTTGTTTACTTCTATCTCTGTCCAACACCTAGCAAGAGTGAGCTATAACATTAGATCAAACTGTTAACAACATTAGGTATTTCAAGTTCTTGAATTTTTGGGCTGATAAGGAAGATTTTCAGGGTATAGTAAAGGAACAGTGGAATCAACATGTTGAAGGAAATATATTCTGGATAGTTCAGCAGAAAATGAAAAAAGTGAGCAAGGCTCTTAGTGATTGGTCCAGAAACAAAATTGGAGACATTTTTATCAAAACAAACCAAGTGGAGGAACATATGGTAGCTTGTGAAGATACATGAGTTCATTAAATCAGAATGATAGAATGACCATGAACAAAGCAAAGGTTGACCTGGTTTTTCACCTCAAAACAATAGATGCCTATTGGAGACAAAAAGCTCATCTTAAATGGCAGCTTGATGGTGATGAAAATACCAAATATTTTCATTCACTGGTTAGAAGAAGAAGAAGAAGAAGAAGAAATCATATGAAGATCAATAGAATAAAAAATGGGGATGATTGGCTAGAAGAAGAGGATCATATTGCCAAAGCTGAAGTGGATTTTTATCAAAACCTTTTCTCTCAAAGCCATACTTATATTGATTTGAGTGTTTTGGATTGTATACCAAAATCTATCAGTAATGAAGATAACCAAATGCTCACTGGGGATATTTCCAGTGAAAAAGTCAAAGATGTTATTTTTGACATTGACACCAATAGCTCTGCTGGGCTTGATGGTTTCTCTAGCATGTTTTTTCAGAAATGTTGGGATACAATTGCACAAGATATGATCAACATGGTGAAAGAATGATTAAAGGTCATCCCATGCCTAAATATTTCACTAGTACATGCCTTGTCTTAATTCCAAAGGTCCAGCATCCTCAGAAATTCTCTGAATTCAGGCCTATCAATTTAAGTAATGTTACTCAAAAGCTTGTATCAAAAAACTTGAATAATAGGATGTCCAAGATCCTGCCTAACATCATTTCTCAAAATCAAAGTGGATTCATGAAGGTCAAAGCAATTGGGGAGAATGTGCTTTTAGCACAAGAAATTGTTCATGAAATCAAAAAGCCAAACAAGGGAGGAAATGTAGTGATTAAGCTGGATATGAATAAGGCTTATGACAGAATCTCCTGGAATTTCATATGTGCAGTCATGAGGAAAATGGGGTTCTGTGAGCATTGAATTTTTATCATATGGAATCTGCTATCTAATGCTTGGTATTCTGTCAATATAAATGGAAAAAAGAAATGGCTTTTTCAAGTCCCAAAGAGGTGTTAAACAAGGTGATCCAATATCACCATCTTTGTTCATCATAGCTGCAGAGGTGCTATCTAGGAAGCTCAACAAATTATTTGATGATCCAAGGTTCAATGGGTTCAATATGCACGCTAATGGTCCTGCCATAAACCATTTGTCCTATGTTGATAACATTATAATTTTCTATTCTGGGAAACCCTATACTTTGAATAAGATAATGGATTGTCTAAGAGTATCAGAAGAACTCTGGCCAAATGATCAGTGAGAACAAAAGTTGTTTTCTAATGGATAGTTCTATCTCTATAAAAAGAATCAAGATAGTTGGAGGGTACTGAAGTTTCAGAGATCTGAGTTCCCTATCACATATTTGGGGTGTCTATTTTTGTGGGAGAAACAAGATCAAATTCTTCAGTTTTATGGCTACTAAAATATTGCAGAAACTTGATTCTTGGCAGTGTAAAATTCTATCAAGTGGTGGAAAAATGATTCTTATGAAACATGTTTTATCTACTATTCCTGTACACTTACTTTCCATATATATGCCCCCAAAAACCATTTTTAAACAAATTGAAAGCATATTTGCTACTCCCTCCGTCCCAATTTATGGAATATAGTTTGACTGGGCACGAAGTTTAAGAAATAAAGGAAGACTTTTGAATCTTGTGGTCTAAAATAAGTCAAAGATATTTGTGTGGTTATAGATCATCTCGTTAAGCGTGAAAAAATAAAGTTTAAAGTTAAATTATTGCCAAATAAGAAAATGTATCATTTTTTTGGGATAGACTAAAAAGGAAAGTGTATCACATAAATTGGGACAGAGGAAGTAATTTTTTCTGTGGACAATGTGAAGGTAGTATAAATATCCTTGGTCTAATTTTTGTTTGCCTAAAGATGAAGGAGGCATTAGAGTGAGATCATTACAAGAAATTGCAAACTCTGTTTCAGCTAAACTATGGTGGATTTTCATAACATCAGAGTCCTTATAGACTAAATTCATGAGGCCAAGTATTCAATTAGACTACATCCAGTGGCAAGGAAATGGAACTATACACATTTTCATTCTTGGAGGAGGCTAATGAAAATCGGGGATAAAGTGGATCATCTAACCCATTGGTAAATCAATAGAGAAAATTCAAACACTGGGTGGGATAATTGGATGGGATCTGGTAGACTAGCTCATCCTAGTGGCACTAATACCTCAAACAAAAGCCCCATCCATACTTTTATCCATCAAAACAATTGGAATACCAATAAGCTGCTAAAGATTTTGCCTATAAGTGAGGTGAGCAAGATACATGACATTAAGACTCATTCCCAAGATTTAGATGATCAACCTTTTTGGAGTGTCACTAGTGATGGAAAATTTAGCTGCCAATCTGCTTGGAAAGCCATTAGAGAAACACATAACACCTCTTTAACCAACAAGAAGATATTGCATAAAAAACTGCCATCAAAACTTCTTTTTTCATTTGGAGGTTGTTCAGAAACAGTGTGGCTATTCATGACAACCTCAAGAGAATTAAAATACAACTAACCTCTAAATGTTCTTGTTGCAGGTCTGGAAATTAGGAAACACAGGAGCATCTATTCTAAAACAGCATGATTAGCATCGAAGTATGGAAGCACTTTGCACAAATGTTTGGCATTACAGAAGGATATGGCAATATCAGGCAAAAAGTACTGTCATGGTGGATGACAAAAGAGAAGAACCCCATTCAAAGCATGATTTTACAAATTTTACCTTGCATCATCATTTAGCAGATCTGGAAGTAGAGATGTCAGAGGAGATATGAGAACTACAACATGTCCAGATACAGAATAGTCGACAATACTTGCCAACAAACTCTTATGGTGGTGCATAAACAATTCAAGAATATTAAACCTTTTATGGAATGGAGTAAACTATTGGAGATCAGTGAACATGCTAAACACCACATCAATACTATTGCTATAAGGTGGAATTTCCCTGCTCTAGGAGCTGTCAAGTTAAATACAGATGAATGTTCTAAAGGAAATTCGGGACCTAATGGAGGTGGGGGACTAATTACATATCAAAGAGGTAATATGATTATTGCTTATGCTGCTTATCTTGGCAATATTACAAACAATATGGCTAAAGCAATAGCTTTGAAAGTTGGAATTGAATGGTGCTTGAATAATGACATCAACAACTTAGAAATTGAGAGTAATTCAAAAATGTTGGTGGACTGGATTCTTAACAAATCCAAACCTCCCACTGATGACCATTATTGAGCAAATTCAACACAATCTCGAATCCATTCAAGAGAAGTCCATCCAACATTTCTTCAAAGAGTGCAATAGAGCTGCTGATAGACTGGGAAATTGGCTCCTAAGCTGTGAAAGTATTGTTTGGATGAATAGCTTTATGAAACTGCCAAGAGATACAAAGGGAGAGATCAAGGTCGACAAAATGCAATTACCATCGTTTAGAAATTCCTTCTATGTAAATAGATCAATATATAGGAATTATCTTTTTGATGTCCCTTGATTTTCTTTTGTATTATTGTGAAGATATTAGTCATATCTTCATAATCAAGTTAGAATTTTTTGAGAGCTGATATGAAATCCTACTTCTCAAAGATGGAGTATGTTCCATCATAATTAGATGCAGGGTGCTGTAACCCAAAAAAACAAATGAGGGCATAGGCAGAGGCAGAGGCGAATTTAGGTGTGAAATTTGGGTCACGTGAACACATGGTCACTCAACTAAATTCAATATTTATGTGTATAATTCTGAAAATATATCTAATATTAACTGAAGGAACACTGTTTATTTCCTCAAGGTCTCAGGATCGAACCCGAGCTATGCTTCTTCTTTTTTCTAAAGTAGCCTTTTAACTTTCCTTTTTATATTATTCTAAACCTTTTTCTTCTATAATTCTAATTACCCAAAAGTAAAAAATGTGTTTCTTTTTTTATATTACACCTAATGACTTTGTTTTCCTTCCCTTTATTTCTAATTACCCAAGTTTCAAAAGGCAAAAGAAATCAAAAAAACTCCATAGGCGCTAAGCTGCAACGGAGCAAAGGCAAAAGAAATCCAAAAAATCCCATAGCTAATGGTAATCCAAAATCATACTACGAGCAAACTAGATAGAGTATTTTTGAGAACGAATTCAAACATATCGATTTAATATCAGAAACCTTAAAGCAACATGTTTATAATTAAACCTCATCACCTCGATTCTCTTATAGACTCAACGAATCGAAATAAGACATTGTGTATTCCTTATACCTTCTTACAAGTATATTTTGGTTCTAAAATTAACATCGTCTATACGAAAATCGGATTTGAGGGTAAAAGAATGGATTTACCTAATATTGATTCTATTACCATGTAAAAATAATTTGAATATTTACTGGTCCTGTACCTTAAGAGGTCGTTTCGTAATCGTTTAGAGCATGCGAGATAGTAATATATATATATATATATATATATATATATATATATATATATATATATATATATATACACACATATATATATATATATATATACACACACACATATATATATATATATATATATACACACATATATACATATATATATATATATATATATATATATATATATATATATATATATATATATATATATATATATATATATATATATATATATATATATATATATATATATATATACACACACACACACACACACACACACATATATATATATATATATATACACACACACACACACACACACACATATATATATATATATATATATATATATATATATATATATATATATATATATATATATATACACACATATATATATATTATATATATATGTGTGGATATATATATATATATATATATATATATATATATATATATATATATATATTATATATATGAGGGAATCTATTTATTATTTTACGCATTATTCGTAAAGTTATTCCACCTTCTATCCTGCATAAAATAATTCATAGATTTTCCTCATAACTTATACATGTATTAGTTACGTGGGTTTTTAAATTGCAAACCAAACATCGTATTGATTGGGATGTTTACATTGATAGCCGGCTAGATTCATTGTTTACTTTTCCTAGCCGATATATGTGGATGATGCACTAATTATACATGATTATACACATTATATATTCCCTCGGTTTCAATTTGTTTGTCTTAGTTTGACTGGACACAGAGTTTAGTAAAGTAAAGAAGACTTTTGAATTTTGTGGTCTTAAACTAAAGATATGTATAATGTACCAAAATGCCCTTTGATCTTGTCGTCTTAAACATGCCATGTGGGATGTTGAAATTAAAGAATTGCCAAACTAGGAAAGAAGCATTCTTTTTTAAACAAATTGAAAAGGAAAGTAAGACAAACAAATTGAAACAGAGGAAGTATGAATTATACACATATTATACATCTGCCTGCTATTTTTAGTTTAACAATTATGTGAACGGCTATTTAGGTTATACGTGAATAACTTACCTCCTAACCAGTTACCAAACATAGTAGTATTACTTATGCAGAATTTAATACCTGCATAACTACCTCCAAACCAGCTACCAACGATCCCTAATTGTAAGGGTAAAGTTATTTAATGAATTTATAGTGAATATTATCCCAATACACTTGTTTTAAGATATTGTATGTTTCTAACAAGTTGTGGCAGAACTATCAAGAGAGTAGAGCAATTTGTCCCTTATCTTTCACACGTTGTCCGCAACATCCAATAATTAAAGAGATGACAATAAATAAAGCATCTTTCTCCGATGACTTACATACCTCACAAATGTCATCGCCGTTTATCATTTTCTGCGCCACTGGTATGCAGAAATATTGGAACATGTATATAGTGACAGTCCAATTGGAGAGAAAATATCATCTATCGACATCAAGACAAATTAAGGATTTAAAATTTATGAGTTATTACAATAACTTTAAATTAATATGCAATAAGTAATTAGGTTCAGAGTGAAATAGTTATAGATATTTAATGAATTTCTTAATATACTAAGTTTACCTAAGCTAATGCGTTACATTATAGATTCACCTGTGGATCGACAGGTAATTGAGACATTCACTTATTGGTACAATCATTAAGCAACTTACTTTGACGAGTTCAAACTCTTTAGTCTTCTATATTATCTGGCATATTAGTTGACTTCCCTAGTTTAACGCCTTACTGAAGTCAATGTCAACGCAATACAGATTAATGCTATGAAGTTTACCCTTTTTATGTACTAATTGGTGGTGTAGAGTTTCTTTAATTTAATTTGTTTCTTTCTAAAACTGGTTAATAGATATTTAAGAGAATCCATGCAAGATCTTGAATTAAGAAAATACATAAAGCTAAACTACACTACGGTGCTTACGATTTATTTGACATTCTTAGATGTAACTGGTACTCCTAGGCCCTAGCTTATAATAAAATGATCAAAGCAAAGTTATTTAGCTACCACGAGTAACTCTATAATGAGTTAATTTGGTTAAATCAGCCATGTATTTGTAAGTATGAATTTTAGTACTTTAGCCAAATATTTATGTATTAAACTTCGGAGAAAGGAAACAAGATTAAAACTCTGATACATATACTACTAAGGAGTACTAATTAACAAGCTCAAAACTCCAATTCAAATAGTCACTTATTTTGTACATAGACAGACCAGTAAAATATAATACTCCCTCCGTCCTAATTTATATGACATAGTTCGGATTTCGAGAGTCAAATTTCTTTATTTTCCTCCGTCCTAATTTATATGACATAGTTCGGATTTCGAGAGTCAAGTTTCTTTATTTTAACCGTGAATTCAGACATGCAATCTTTAATATTTTTGAAAAATAATTTACATATTTAGAAACTACATAAAAGGTATTACAAGTCACAATTATTAATAATTTAAAATATTTAAAGGGCATACGAATTAATCGGGATCAAAGATTTTCTTGTTTGATTCTCTAAAAACAAAATGTGTCATATAAATTGGGACAGAGGGAGATACGATTATACCATCGCAATCAACAAAGTTAAAAATAAAGGAGTAATATATATCATCAAATTGTCTAGCTGGAATAGTTAAAAGGGGTATACAAAAACAAAACACATGCAGGGTCAACTTTTGCCACTACATTGGCATTAAGCTGGTCAAGGATATACATTAATTCAGCTCCTATCTAACAATTACTTCAACTAATAACACAATATTTCCTATATAAGGAAACCTTAAGCTTCATTGTCTTTCTATTCTATTCCTGAGCTCATCATTCTCTATCTCAGCATGGCTAGCAGCCATTTTCTCCTACTTGTTTTAGTTCTTTGTGTTTTCTCGGTTTCTGCTGATGGTAAGCTTACTTGCATTTTATTATACCTTTTGTAAACTTTCTTCATTTGCTCTATTTAATCATTTGATGTGTGAAACCTATTAGTCCACTAATTCGAATTCATGCTAAATGTGTCGACTAAGGAGTATTAGAAATCTACTTGCCCAATTAACCGAATTCGTGATAGGTCCATTAAGGGGTTAAAGCTACCTACTAAAAGATTTTCAATTATCATATGATTCAAACCCGAGACCTCAGATTTAGGGTGAAAGGATCCTAGTTATTCCACCAGACCGTGGTGGCGTTGATATCCTCTTACCAAGACTAATCCGGATTCGTGTCTGATAGGTCAACTAGGTGGTATCGGGAACGTACTGGCCTACGTAATCTAGATTCGTGCAAGAGCTAGGTCCCCTAAGGGTATAAAGCTACTGGCCTAGTTAATCTAGATTTGAGTCAGCTAGGTCCACTAAGGGGATAAAGCTACCTACTGAAAGGTTTTCATTTCCTATGATTCAAACCCGAGACCAACAGTGGAGGGATCCCAACTTTTCCACCAGACCCTTCGGTGGCGTTCATATTTTCTTAAAACCTTTTTTTTAGTTTAACCATCCGGTGTCCGTGAAACTCTTAGCTATCTATTATTTTGCTAGCTAATTTCTTGATTCATTTTTAACTTTTTTTTTTTTCTTCCTTTCATTTGCAGTGTTCGTGAGCCTCGATTGTGGGTCATCAGAAACATACACTGATATTGAAAATTTCATAGTTTGGTTAGGAGATGAAGACTACATGAGCAATGGAGAATCCTATGTTGTACAATCCAACAACTCAGTATCCCACATAATGGACACACTTAGAGTGTTCACAAGCAGGAACAAGAATTGTTACCTAATTAAAGTCGAAAAGGGTGGACGAGTTTTAATTCGAGCTAGCTTTAACTATGGAAATTACGATGGAAAATCAAATCCTCCATCATTTTCACTTCAATTTGATGGGAATGATTGGGCCAATGTGAAAACCATGAGTGATCAACTTGTCTACTATGAGACAATTTATGTTGCTAAGGGAGAATACCTTAGTGTATGTCTTGCTCAGACAGTGGCTGATCAGTTTCCTTTTATATCAGCACTTGAAGTTCGTAGTTTGGGTTCTACCATGTATGATCATGTTGATGATAATCATCCTTTGTTCTTGAACAGAAGAATTGCTTATGGTTCTAACCAAACTATCAGGTAAACATTCTAGCCTCCTCAATGTTGTGTTGCTTCTCTTTATGTTAGAGTTCTATTCGGCGTTAATAGTGGTGAAATCAGAAATTCTAATAATGAATTCAAAAAATGCAAAAAAAATAAAAATTGTCATAGCTGATATTTTAACTTGTGATTTAAAGCAATGTGATTTAAAGCAATTTTGAGTAACCTCAGTTGTCGTAATAGAAGCTTTACTAACTTGGTTTAAAAGACGAGAAAAGATCCAACAAGTCTTAGTATTTAAATTTGTGACCTAAAGCATAGAGGTAATTAATTATGAATAATTTTGCAAACCACACGACGGATTTTTGACCATTTTCCTTCTTTTTTCTTTAATTTTATAGTCATTCTGTTAGCTGAGTTGACAAATAAGAGCAAACGCCTGCCGATTTTGTCACGACAGGAGCATAGTTGACTCCAACTTTAAACGAAGGATAAAAGTAGACCATTCGCAAACTACAAGGGCAATTCTGAACCTTTTTCCTCAAAAGATTCAACAATTTAATTGGACAAGATTCAACAATTTAATTGGACTCCCTTTTGACCATGTAGTTCTGCCTCTAGCGCTGATTTGGACAAAAAATATTTGTAGTTTTTGGTTCTTTGTGTTATATATGATCATATCATTATCCTGTCTTTCGAATTAAATATAACGACTTGATTCTAAATTTCTAGTGATGAAGAATTATCTTCTTCTCTTTTGTATCGGATTAAGACAGGATGTAAATTGAGTGATATAGTGAAGATTCATAAACCCTATTTCAATTTACTTGGTCTTCAGGCTTAGAGGCTAATTAATTTTTCGAAGCTATACAATATTTTTTTTCATTAACAAAATTCTTTTTATCACAACCAACAGGTACATAGATGATCCCTATGATAGATTATGGGTGCCTGGAATTCCTGGAAATTCATTAGTATCACTCACTAGTGATGCCACAGACATTGACACCACTCATGAAGATCAACCCCCACAAGAAGTGTTACAAAATGCAATTTCCACAGCCAATATATCAAATTTCGTAACACTGAACATGAGATTTCTTCCCATTGATAATGTTCCAATCTACATGAACATGTACTTTTCTGAAGTGACTCAACTTGGTCCCAACCAAACAAGATCCTTTAGGATTTTCAAAGACACTGAGTCTTTTTCAGACCCAATTTTGCCACCTTATGGGAGTTTTACTCAATTGTTTGTTAGCAATCTTACTGTTTCTCCAAACACTACATTTTCTATTGTGCCTACAACAAATTCTACACTTCCACCTCTTATCAATGCCTTGGAAATATTTATAGTTGGAGATGCGTTGACTGATGGAACAAACAGTCAAGATGGTACGTACACCCTGTTACTCCTCCTATTTATTTATGAATTTACTTATACGCACTAACAATAAGGACTTATATTACCAGTGTATTTTAATTATTAGGAGGTAAATTGTCCTATTTTTCAGTTGACGATTCCCACTTTTTATGAATGGTTACATGTAATTATCTTTTCGATTAGCTGGTAGTGTAAAAATGCTTACACGTATATAGAAAGTAATCTTTGTTTATGAGTTTGACTTCTATATGCGGAGAGTATATAAAGCTGGAATGCATACACACTATTGTTGATTTATGAACTTAACTTATATATACTAATAATTTGTATACAATTTTATACTATTTGTGTATTTTAATTTGTTGTAGTAGGTAACTTCACCTACTTTTCAGTTTAGTAATTTCGCTTTTGAAGGATGGTTACATGCACTTCTTTTCCAATGGCCCAATGGGGTAAAATTCTTATGTGTTGTCAACATATACAAAATAATCTCTATTTATGAGTTTGACTTCTATACATTGAGTATAGAGGAATGTATACATTACTCATGATCATCTAAAAGATAATTGTAGATAATTTCATAATAAATGAAATTAATAACTTGAAAAATATGGCAGATCATCACCTTCTACAACAGGTTAAATACACTAATAATATACCATTTCTTTACATTGTCGGTATACATAAGTTAAATTCTTTATTTATTGATATTTCTAGTGTTGTTGAATTATATATGGAAAATTATACTCAGTACTATATGATATTTTTATATAGTGGAGAGCTTAGTATCACTGCAAAACGAATTTGAAGTATTACAAGACTGGAGTGGTGATCCTTGTCTTCCATCACCCTTTACGTGGGATTGGCTTAATTGTAGCAGCAATGATCCACCTCGAATTACAGCACTGTAAGCACCATCTAATAATCATTACTAATAATGATAAGATAATAATTTTTAATATGATAATTTTTAATATGTGCTCTTAAAATAAACTTTTCTTTTTGTTGAAATAAAATTGCAGGTACTTGAATGGCTTCAATCTGTCAGGATCACTTCCAGATTTTAGTTCCATGGATGCTCTTCAGACAATGTAATATTTTTTTTCTCAGATTAATTAAAATACATTTCTTCCTAAATAGGGATATTTTAATTAATTTCATAATCTTTTTTTTTTTTTTTCCCTCCTTGGATTGCAGTGATTTGAGTGACAACAATTTGGATGGACGTATTCCTGATTTCCTTGGCACCTTACCAAATCTTAAAGAACTGTTAGTATAAAAACAAGCCTTACATATTTTATGGATTTAGGTTATGTATACGGACAGTATAAAAAAATTTCTTTCTGTCTCAATTTACGTTATGCATTTTCTGCTTTAGTATGTTCCAGAAAGAAAAAAAGAGACACCCTTTTATATTTAGAAATTATTTAACTTATACTTCCCATTTTATCTTAACGAGATGATTTATACTGACACAAATATTTATCATTTGTGTTTTACCATAAATTCCAAAAATCTTTTTTTTTCTTCTTAAACTTTATACCAAATCAAAATGCATCGCATAAATAAGGACGAAATACTTTGTTACTTTATAATTTATAGTAATTGTATAAATATTTCTTACGCCGTCATTATGTTCTTATCATAAATATGCTAAAGCTTTCTATCTTGATACGACAGCTGGTTTTGTTTTTCTTACAGGAATTTAGCAAACAACCAGTTCAGTGGAGCAATACCTGATTCAGTGTCAAACAAGAATGGCCTAACCATAGAGTAAGAAAAGCAACTCTACAAATATTTCATGTTACATTTTTTGGACTTAAGTAATGTAAAGGGCCAAACATATATATAATTTAGTAAGTTTCTACTACAGTCGAACTACTTTATAATAACGATTATATGTTCGGATAGTTTTTAGCTGCTATAGAGAATATATAACATAACATCATATGAAAATCGGTTTCACATTAAGAAACATAGACCATTATAGTGAAATGTTATTATAGAGGATGACTGTTCTGAAAGTCTGATTGAATTTTTATATTTCAGTATTTCAGGCAATTCAGACTTGTGCAGTACATCTGATGAGTCTTGCCAGACCACTGATTCATCATCATCAGGAGATCAGCCAGCAACTCGATCCGCTAATAAATCGCCAAAGAATAAGAATAGAAAGAAGAAAAACAATCTGCCTATAATACTGGGTTCTACAATTCCAGCCTTCTTCCTTATCTGGGCTATTGTGGGTATTTTTGCTATTTTACACTACAGAAGCAAAGTGGCTACTACATCTGCTGTAAACCCAGGTAAGGCTTTAGGAAAAAGCAGCTTTCATTTTAGTATTCCCTTTTTCAAACTGTTGACCTCACTTGTGAAATTACACTGGGTATATTGTTGTTGTTGTATTAGCAAATTAAATACAACATGATTTTAGTTATATGTATTTACTGGCTATGAAATATTTACACAAACAAGTCACTTATAAGTGTTGGGCTAAAACGGCCCAAGATACTCTTCACATGATGTGATATTGTCCGCTTTGAGCCAAGTCGGCACGGTTTTCCCCAAAAGGCCTCACATCATTAAGAGTATTCAACTCCTTATAAGTAGCTCCTTTTTCTTTTCAGCTACCAATGTGGTACTTTGTTCGCACACCCAACAATCTCCCCCCTCGAACCAAGTTCTACGTGGCTCATTATCATACCACTAGGCCGAGATTCAACATGTCTGTGTGCCACCTACATCGTCAGAGTATTTACGGCCACCGAAGCCCAAAGGTTGTGAATGCGTCTTTCAAAGCTACGGTAAAGGTCGTAAACCGCCCATAGACGGCAAAGGTGTACTAAGCCGGCCCACGCCACACCCGCCATCTTCATACTCGTCCCGCCAAACCATTGCTTCCGATACCAGCTTGTTGGGCCAAAACGGTCCAAAGATACTCTTCACATGATGTGATATTGTCCGCTTTGGGCCAAGCGTGCGCCTGCCTCTAAAAAAGGCCTCACATCATTAAGAGTATCCAACTCCTTATAAGTAGCTCTTTTTTCTTTTCAGCTACCAATGTGGTACTTTGTTCGCACACCCAACAATAAGTTAATCATAAAGTGAATGTGAGTATATTGGGTAAGCTTATAAACTGATCAAACTAATTTATAAGCAATTTTTAACATAGTTACGCAAAGGGTAAACACCCAAAGTGCTAATAAGCCAAATCATGCAAAAAACATAAGATGATTACCCTTAACTTATGGTTTTTCAGCTTATAAACATTTTTAATTTAACCAAATATTTTACTATTCTATCTTTAAAATCTTGTATAATTCTTAAACTGCTCTTCCCAATATGAAGCTCCTAACTCATTGCCATTCAATTTTATCCTTCGTTCATCACCTTTTGCATATATATTTTTAAATTTATAATTTTTCTAATAATTTTAAGGACATCTTAGTTATTTTAATATAAAAAATCATTTATCATCACTTTTTTATCAAATACGTCAACAATTTATTATCAATTTCAGCATTACTAATAAAAATCTTTACACTATTATTATTGTGTGTGTTATATATATAAAATTAGCATGTACAAATATGCACTAACCAAATTGCAATTTTTCAGGGCAAACCAGTGGAGGCAACACCCCTTATGGAGGAGCACAAGGAAATAATGTAGATAATATTCAAATGGCTGACAAGTTTGATAAGGATCCTGAGGTTGCTGGCCAACATGAGAGCTCAACAAATGTATAGATTATCATGTATGTCTTAATTCCAACAGGAAAAAATAATGCAAGGGTTAACTATACATATGTTAGAAATGTTAAATTAATTTATTCAGTTGGTAAATTTATTCAGTTGGCTAGCAAGAAAATAATGCATGTAATGTGTAAGGTTTTGTTGTAATTAAGGTTTTTGTTGTTTTGGAATCGTAGTAATTGTGTTTAACAGAACACCTGATTTTTGACCTCCCGTAATTTACTTTACTTACTCAGGGTCCTTGGATAATAAATAAGATAATTTTGCACACTCGCAAAGATTTCTGAATAATTTTAAACAATTATTCAGGTTAACATTTTTTACTTCCGTAAATTAACAGGGGCAATTTCAAAGCTTTATTAATGGGAAAATTTCACTTATAAACAATTTATGGGTCAAAATTACATATTCATAGCCCATATTTTAAATTAAAAACCTACAGCCCAACATTTCATGGCCCAACTTGAATATTCACCTTTAGACAACAATATACAACTTTATACACCTACTGTAGATAATGTATATACCTTGTATAAAAGTGTATAATAATGTATAAGACTAGTATACAATATTATACAAACTTATACAAGTTTATACATAATGTATAAAGGGCATTTATACATACTTCTACACTGTATAAAAGTGTATAATAGTGTATATGAGGTGTTTAAACACTTACCGAAACCCTAGATCTAACGACGACGCCGGCGCCGGCGTAACCACCATCGACGGGAGATCTGGTGGTAGATGAAGAAGACAAAGCTTCCTTCTTCCTTCTTCTCCATTGACGTCGGAGTTCCGATCTACTAAAAAACAGCCACCAAAGCTTTCTCCTCCGACGAGCCAACGCCGGAGCTCCGGCGAATATCGAACCAACAACCAAAGACCAGCCCCTCTTCGTCTTCTCAATACTGGAGCTCTAGCAACACAACCAACACTCCACCACACAATACCGACGGCTAACTAATCCGGCTAGAGCGTGTAAGAAAAAAAAGTTTGGCCAAACCGGGTAAATATTTTACCTGAATTGGCAGACAGTGTAAAAATCCCTTTATTAATTACTCGGGAATTTATAAGCATTTTACAGTACTTTCTATAATTCCCCCGGCAGCTGATGGAATTTCAAATAATTGTTCATCTAATTCAGCAAAAATCAAGAAAGTTAGATAAAAGGCATTTTTATTTATTTTTATCCAAGGAACTTGAGTAATTAAAAGAATTCGCTATTTTTACCCCTCGAGCTTTGAATTATTGTTATATAGGCATGTTTGTGCCACTTATGGCAAAATTATTTTTAATTATGATTTTTAGCCTAATTATTATAATTATTGTGCATTAATGACCACCTCATAGTTAACCAACTCATGGTTCAATACAGCTGGGGTCAATGTTGCAAATTTCTGAATTCCGGACGGCCTTAATTGAAATGTCCAAGTCATGGACAGATTAACTGAGGACGTTGATGCAAATTAGTCTTAATTGGTTAAATTAAATACTGGAGTAAGGCTACGCTTGCAAATAATTAATTGCGAGGATATTTATGCATTTAATCACAATGATTGATCGTAGTTGCAATCTTTATTTACTGAAAGGTCAATTTGAGGCTTTTTCTACAAAAGTGGGTTTCAAAACTCTTTTTAATTTTGTTACGTCTCCAATCGCCCTCGTTTTAATTATTTCTTTTTATGATTACGTACTTTGAGTAACAACCTTTTATTGGATTATTTATTTTTTCCCTACGAGCGTATATACACTCGATATGTGCGTGTATACGTGCATAATATGCAAAGGGGTTCAGCTTTCTTTAAAAAAAAATATAGGGCCAGGTCCAGCCCACAAAGGGGCTGACCCGGCCCAAGCTGCAATATAATACTCCCTCGATATATCGACGAACATAAAGGGGGTCTTTATGTTATTTTAGAGAAAGCGCTAGGGTTTCACCCTAGCCGCCTCCCTACTCCCTCACCCCTCTTACCCCTCCCAGGTCAAATCGTCGGTACTGTTCGCCACCAGTACAGTGACGCCGTTGGGTGGTTGAAAGAGGACGAAGCATTTAAGGCTTCATCCTTTTTCCTCTGGTTTTGCCTGATTTTTCATCCAAACAGCCCCTTAAGGTATGATTCGCACTATAGGTCTTTTTTTTTACTTCATCTACAGTTGTAAGGAGCATTTGTGGCCGTTGATTGGCATGAATCTTGAATCTGAACCCTTCCTTTTGTGATCTGGGCTTGAAACTATGAAGGCCCACATCGTTGTTTTAGCTTTGAGTGCATCCTAGGGTTTCTATAAATAGAAACCCCCTTTCACGAGTAAAAGGGAGAGATTTTGAAAAGGGTTAAGAAATTGGAGATATAAAAATTCTCTAAGTCGAATATTCTTTCAGTTTTCTTAAGGTTATTTTGATTTGCTCGGAAACCTAGTCTAAAATCTTGATTTTATTTCATTTTTGGTCGCTGGGCTTGTGTTTAGAGAGGGGAGTTTTTTCTCAAATCCACATTTGGTCTTGGCCGTGCCCAAAAAAGGTAATATTCATTTTGTTTGTTGCCTTCCTTTTAATTCCTGTCAATTTTGCTTTCATTTGTTTATTTTTGAATGGTTTGTTGTTAGTGATAAGTAGTTGTTTCCAGCATTAATTATTATGGTAATTTCTTAGCTTAACTAAGGCTTGGCGTGATGAATGTAGACAGTAGATGAGTGTTGTTGGTTTGATTATATCATGTGTGACATTTGTTCCACCCTTATGGGGTCCAGTTATGTTGTAAAGATAGCCTAGTTTGATATGTTTTCATTTGGCTTGTTCTTGAATGGTCTGTTGTTAGCACTAGATAATGGTTTTTTTTTTTTTAGCTTTAGTTGTTATTGGTAATTTCTTTGAACTAAAGTTTGGTGCTGATGGGATAAATGTAGGCAGCAGGTAGTGTTGTTGGTTTGATTGAATCATGTTATGATATTTGTTTTACTTTAATGAAATTCAATTATGCTGGTAGAAGGAGTTTATCTCTATTCCATGGGTGGAGTGCCTGTTTTCTTTGAGCTTAGGATCAAGAAATGGGTTTGTTTGGTTGGGATGTTGGCTGATGTTTGCTTGATATTGGTGTGGGATGAGTAGCTTAATAGGTTTAAAAAGGGGGAAGGGAGTGGCTAGTTACTTTGGTTGAATGAGAAGAAGGTTGAAATAAGCTTATAGTTGATAATTATGATCCCAGCCTGATCCTGATGAAACTTGTTAAGATTAAAATGGTCAGTAAGGGTATATAACTTGGTCTAGTGTTGACATATGTCTATAGTATAAGTCCTACTTGCTGTTGAAAGGGGAAGGGCTATGTGGAAGAAAGTAATTCTGAAAAGAAAGATGTGATAGCTTATCTGTCTTCCCTGTTTGTTTCTCTGTGAATTATGTGAGCCTTTTGTTCAAAATTTGATCATTTGCACCTAATGCTAGCCTCATGTCTGGAAAATCTTGTCTATTTGTTCAAGCTTTCTTCATCATATATGATATTGATACCATGTTTTGGTCTCCTGTAAGGATGCAGACCTAAGAGATATAATAAGACTGTCTTCATGTGATTTTGTAATGGTGAGGCCTTGTACTACTCCATGATCACCTAGCCTTGTCATATGTTTCTGTCACACATTACCCGTAGGTAGTTTAGCTCAACCTCTAATCTGCAGCTTGTTCTTTAACCTGTTACATGCCTCCTATGTGAACCTCTACTGGATTCAGTGTCAAAACTGAGTCACTTTAAGTCTGCTGTCACATAAATGATATCCGATGTCCCCCCCGCCCCCCCCCCCCTTATTTGTTCATGCTTGCTGAGTAGAGACCTCCTCATCTCTTTAGAGTATATGTGTTTGGCCTAAGAGTAGCTTGCATCCCCTTATGATAAGTATGCCCTGCCTGCTTTCCCTCCTCTTTCCCTGAGTTTTGCTTTATTTTTTTGTATGAACTAGAGCTAAACATATACCTTGGCACTTTCTTTGATTGGCCTTGAACTAACACTTGTGCATGGCCTGCTTCAACTTTAAGCCCCAAACCCCTTCCCTTTGCATTCCAACTTGCCTGCTCATGCTATTTGTGTAAATGCCTTATCTAAAATTGGCCTGCATATGCATTTAGCCACCTGCATAGCACCTTGCCAAGCCTTCCTCTTGCATTAGCCCGGGCTCAAACTAGTTAGTAAGCATGCCCTCTTGCTTAGATAGGGTGTCCATATAGGTTGATCGTCATGTTTACTATGCCTGCATCCCATGTATACCTCTTGACTGAAACCAGCTTTGTCTTCTCCTTGAACTGCCACTGCTTGAAGTATTTTGGCATACCTGGCATACCTGTTGTTGCATTGAGTGTGTGATCATCCATGTCCTGTGTGTCTCACTATGCTCCTGTCACCTGTCAACAAAACATCCATGCTTCAAGACCATTGAATGATTGTCTAGATTGCTTTAGTGTATAACCTCTCTCTGGCGACCCCCTCACCTTATTTAGTGTTTGTCCATGTTACTTCAGGTCTGCTTGTTTTTTTTTTCTTTTCTCTTCTTGTTCTTTTCCTTTTCTTTCCTTGCTTGATGTTGACATCGATAGTGTCACGACCCAAATCACGGATCATGCGGGCACCCACACTAACCTCCCCTGGTGGGAGAACCCTTCCCCTAACTACCTCTATTTGATATAACATGCGGAATAACAATATGTAAACACAATCTAACAGTTTAAATATTAAAACCAATATGGAAGAAACACCTTTATTAGAAGAAATTCCCAAAACCTAGTCTAAACTCGTACAAGAGCTTCTAAGAAGTTTACAATTTGAAGTAAATAACAGACTCAAACTGGATACGACTTCTGTTTAAGGATAAGGAACAACAGAAATCTAAGAAGAGACTCTGGGTTGCAAGATCTCAAATAGCTCACCCAAACGCCTCTGACGAGTGCCTCGAAATGGTCGCGAGACTCCGAACATCACCTGAAAACAACTCTAGACTCCACAAGAAGTATAGCAAGAGTAGTATGAGCACAATACAAGGCTCGTAGGTATCATAGGCCTACAATGGTTAGTTCACGCATATAAACAAGAAGCAACTAACAAGTAGCGGATAAGTAATCAAACACAGACACAACTCAAAGAATATGGAAGTCTTGCAGTAACGATAGTTACAAAGGATTTCAATATCTTAGGTTATAAGCCTAGGTGGGAATCTCTAAACCTCGAGTCCGTTAAGCCTCTAAAATAAATACCTTACAACCAACAACAAATCAATAATTCACCAATCAATAATCAATAAGAGAATGTGCCAGGCAATGGCCTGAATGTCAATTCAAATGGAGTGCAATGCAATGCAATGTCGTGTTGTGCAAATGTTATGCAATACAGTAGTCACCTCTCACGCTCCACTCTCGTACACATATGCTATGGCAATGCCTCACAGTCATGACCCATGGGGGACCCACGAAGTCCATGTACCACTCGTGCCCTCCGACAGAAACCTCAAAGGCTATAAATCACACTCAATCTCCGGCAAGGCCCTCAAAGTCTCTCAACCTCCGGCAAATACCTCGGAGTCTCTTAATCACTCACCTCACCATCAGGACAACATAAGAGTAATATGGAAGCATGTCATGCATGATATCAGTCTCAACTATATCACCAATATGCAATCAACAAGTACAAGTCATATTATTGTCCATGGTTCAATCATCAATATTACCCTTCCTTTTCATGAAATGAGTGAGCTAGTATGTGACAGTGATACAACTAGGTGATAATCACATCAAATAACACATAGAATATGGGATGCATGCCTCGCATGAAATCAATCTCAATAATCACCGCAATCATAGGTTCCACATATTCATACTATGAAGTGCAATTCAATATTTAATTTCTCAGTAATAACCTTCCTCTTACATATGACAAGTGAGATAACAAGAGAGAGAGAGAGACAATTATATCAAGTACATGAAATCACAACCATGGTGACAAGCCCACATAACAATATCGCACAATTATATCAAGTACATGAAATCACAACCATGGTGACAAGCCCACATAACAATATCGTAATAATGGCGACAAGCCCACATAACAGTATCACAGTAATGGCGACAAGCTCACATAACACCTGACAATATCAACCTAGATGAAATTCACCTCTACACCATGCCTGAAGACCTATCATGCTTTCCCCGTCAATCACTACTATTTATATACGTTTCGCTAACCGGAGTCTAGACATAAAGTAAGCCGTAACCTACCTCAATGCCGAGCGGGTGCCATGAACGATCAAATCAATGCCTTCCCTTTGCGTAGAGCCTTCGAATGATCGAAGTCTATCAAATATGAGATCGACGTTAGAATACGAATATAAGGACACCCATATTGCTATACTTATATTTGAAATCCCAAAACGCACCTCGAAAAGTGATCCCAAGCCTACAAGGGCAAAACTGAAATTTTCTTTAAAAATCATTTTACCATAACCTAAGGGTCATAAATCCAGAAACTTAGTCAACTTCTTCCATAAATGTACTCTCAAATCATTAATTCTCATTTCTTAAGACTAGGGTCCGAAACCTTTAATTACCCCTAAAATCTTAACTTAGGATTACAATCCCATTTTGCATATCTCAACTACCACGAATTTAAGGGTACAAATATATCTCAAAGAGAAAACATCACAAATTAAGTTTAGCAGCTCGTTATTTCCATCCATTATTCCCGAAAGTACCCAACAATAGAATTTGGCATTACAATATTGCATTTCACGTATGCCACTGATTGCTTTAAGAATTGATAGTCATGGCTTCCAATTTGCAAGAAAACGTACAGGGATCAGGCATTAACCAAACACCCATTCTATTATTTGTGCCCAATGATTGCTTCATCATTACATTATCTAGCCCCTCAAATAATTTTGTCATCATTAGCCATCCACTAATTTTCACCCAATTCCATAAGCAAAGAACCGTATCCTTAAAGAAAATGGTCTCATTAAAATCAAATATTATCCTACCTGCACATTGTTAAATAATATCTTTGTGAATAAATCACTCAAATCATCTGCCTGAAGGTGAGAATCTCCTCTTCAAGGCATAGACATCGTAACTTCCGTGCGTAGCTACTCCTTTCTTGAAACTTTTGATGTCCTCCTTTAACAACTTCAAACCCTACCCACTTAAAGTGATTCTTATATATGAGCCATATAACATGAGTGCTAAATAAATTATGGACTTGGCCTATTAACCACCGACTAAAATTAATAGCCCAAATAACCTATTAACTCAACCACTATGTAAGAGGTAAAAACTAACTCAGTTATTCAACTACATTATGCACCAACTATACCTTATATTGTGGAAATAAAATTCCTACGAATATATATTCACACACTAAATAAATATAATTCAAAAAGTACCTGTCAATGAAATCACCGTGCCACCAATTCCCGCAAGTCAAAAATACCATTTAAAGCTACGAAAAGGGTATTTTGGGAAAAGACTCCAAAACGCCAAAACGACCAAATGGATCGTTACACATAGTCCCTCCCCTTTCTCTTAACATGCCTGTTCCCTGCCTCTGCTTCCTTCTCTTGGCTGCACCACCTTGTTTGTTTGCCTCACCTAGCCATGTAGTCCTAGGTACCAACTTTGCCCACTCGTTGTACATTACTGCAGTCTGCACCTAACTATGTACTATAGATATAGAAATTGGTCCTTGTGGCATTTTTATGACTTGTGCTGAACTTATGACCATGTTGCATTCCTTTGTTGGTGCTGAACTTTTCTGTTAAGACTTATTGTTTTGCCATGTCTTGTTCTGAGGCCTTCTCTGCTGGGTAAAAAAAAAAGGCTTTGTTTGGATCTTTGGTCCTTCATATGGCACTTTGCTTAGGCCCCATCATGCCCCCCTATCCCTACCCATGTATGATCCTGTCCAAGATTGCCCTTCTAATGTGATTAACTCCTGCTGTTCCCACACACATGATTGGCCACAACATCTTGTTTAAAGCAAGCCTAATGACATTTGCCTGTATGTACAAAATTTGCCTAAGAGTAGTCCTGCATGCTTTTTGATTCTGTAAAGACCTGGCCTTAAAATGGGTTTGAGTGATTCTTCTTGTTGAGCTGATCTTGCTTCACCTGTGCTACTATATTATTAGTAACCTGTGCTCTCCTTCAAACTTGCTGTAAAAATGCTAATGAGATTCTCATGTTGTGCCTCGGCTGATCTGCTGAATCTTACCGAATCATTTCATGCTATGCCTTGCTTATATCTCTTGTTCCTGGGCAGTGTTGTTGTTTTGTCATGTGTGAGCTTAGTTGATTTTGTTTAGTCTTAAAGCCTTATGCTCTCTACTGTCTTTCTTTGGGGTTTATCAATTTTGAAATGAGTCGTGGTAGTTTGGGGTTGTCCGAGCATTTCCCGGTGTTAGCCATGCCTGGGGTCCCTAGAAACCCCTTGAAACTTGTGCGACATCGGGTATACGGGGCAAGGACCCAGTCCCCATACCATGTCAAGTCTCAAATTAATAAAACCCCATTTTGGGACTGGTATGGGGTAAGCATAAAACTTTATATGGTTTTGTTTGATATGTATATATACATAAATATAGTTGATTATTATTATAGTGATAAGTTCAGCGATTATAAATTAACCGGTGTTTTCTTTCTTCTCCCCCTCCCCCCCTCCTCCTATCACGTGACTGCTCAGGTAAAAAAATGCATGAACCACCCTCTTGGGCCTAAGGCCCAAGTAGGAGTACTACTTCAAAAAATAGAGTCTGGGAAGACAAAGAAGATAGCGAGACGCGTAGAAAGCCCAGCCATGGGTGAAAATGGCCAACTAGGGGCTTGGTACGCCCCTAATCTAACTTAGTCTCTTTACATTTATTCAAGGACTTATTCCGATTTTGATGTGCTTGTACAAAGTGTATTCAAATTCATATTATAGTGGAAATCCTTATGATTGGAATTAGACGTCTTAGGACAACGGTTCTTATGCCGTTTAGTCGACTTTAGGTCCCCGTACGCGATTTCTTTAAAAACCCATGAACTCAACATAATCTCTTCATTTTTATAACTAAGTATCAAAGTAAGACTTTAAACTGCTTCCAAACAGATCGCCATTGATTTTCCAAGCTTAAACAAACAAATCACGTTTTATATAATAAAGTTATTTCATAAACATGAGTTTATTAATTAAATTCCTACTCCAAACTGAATTTCAAAAATCAGCTTTAATTGGACAGGTTTAACAATTGGATTTAATCTATACATGACCAATTTTTGGCACAATATTGGGCTGATTTTTCAGAAGACAAAAAATCAGATTTTTGCCAAAGCCATGAAACTCATCTCTGAAAAAATAGAAACAAGTGGAAGTTTTTTTAGCACGAACGCTATTTTGGCCCAAAGTTGGCCCAAATTAACCTTTATTTTTCAGGCGGGATATACTCGTTAAAAAAATAAAATACCTTTATAAACGATTAAAGAACCTACGCATAATATAAAGTTCTGAATAAGATTGAAACATACCAATACGAGTCAACCCGAGCCCCGGTGTATGAGTATAAAAAAAACAATATTTCTTTATAGTTTACTTATTTCTTACATAAAGGGAAACTATTTACGCGTGGATGATATAAATTTGAAACTACGATACCCCTATAAATAAAGGGGATATATTCTGTCAAAGTATATGATATGCGTGACAGTTCTTCTTTGCGGGAAAATAAACACAAAATAAGCAGTTTAAACAAATATTCATATACTGGAATTCGAAGGTCAACCGTACAGTACGGATCCTTAATACTTGGGTGCCTACCACCTTCTCCAGGGGAACATCAGAACCCTTACCTAGAACTCTGGATTACGAAAGTTTTGTCACTGTATTTGAATAAACCCTTCGAAACCGGTTTTCCTAATTTCCTAAAAATTAGGTGGCGACTCTTTTAAGACAAAGTCCGAAAGAGCGTCAGCGAGTTCGTAGTAGCCTTCTTGCTCCCTAAATCCGCGCGAAAAAGCGAACCGTTACACTATCCATCAAGTTTTTTGTTTGTTTGTTAAAGCATCAGGATTCTTCTAATTTGGAGCAAATGGAAAGGAATCCAATATTTAGCCTATTGTAAGATTTTTTTTTTTTTTTGGTTAACTGGGTAATAATATTTGAAAAGAATTAGTAGCAATATTACAAAATAAGGGAGTAGTGCAAATTGGAAAAAGATCCAGTCAAGTATATTTGTGTCAAATAATGTTCGATGGTCTTGTAGATCTATGCCATATGTATCATAAAACAATTATTGGTTGAGATCTATTTCAACTCATATGCTTAATAAAAGACTTAAAAGGTCAAAATATACTAACGCAAGTTGTTAACTATAACCCACTTTTCTTGCCATTTAAAAAGATTTACTTTCTTTCCTAAGAAATCCAAAAGTTTGTACAACGTAGAAACATGATACTTTTTAGAAACAGGGTTTTATTTTCTTCTGTTCTTTTAAAGTTAGTTATTGTTTGATCTTATTGAGTTTGATTCTTTTATTTATTTTAAAGTTTGATTCTTTTATTTATTTTAAAGTTTGATTCTTTTATTTATTTTAAAGATATATTTTTGATATAGTATTATATATTTTTATACTTCATCCGAAAAGCTCAAAACAAAATCTGGTTGCACTGTGATTTTTTTAAATGTATGATCTCATTAATTCTTTGCTTGAATTATTGCTCGGAAATAAAGACGATGAGACGGTTTTGCAAAGTCTAGATTAATTTATATAAAATAAAATAACAAAAAAGCTAAATTTGTATAAATTTCGTAAAACTACCATCCAAATCGTACCAATCACACCCTTATTGTGGAGTTGGATTAGTAAAAAAAAAAACAATTGCATTGCATAGTTTTTCTATGATGGAATTTATTATTTTTTCTTTCTCTAAATGAGGTATATTTATATTGATTGAGGATAATAGTTAAGAAATTTTTATATTGATTGAGGATAATGTCATTGTTAAGAAATTTGACAATATTTGACGATTAAATATCTGAAAATATAATAGTTGTGTGGTGTATTTAACTGTAATTTCTAGTTGAAATAGCAATAGAAAGTAAATCTTTTTTAAATGGTAAGAAAAGTGTGTTATAGTTAACAACTTCCGTTATGTTATAAATATTATTTAATTATGGATGTCTATCTTTAGGAGAAACTTTAGGATTTATGCCTTTGGTACCAAGTTAATTTTCTCCTATAAATAGAGATGTTCTCTTCATTGTATATCATCCCCAAAAAGAGAAATAAAAGAATTCTCCTCTCTTCTCTCTTTCTCTACTATATTTTTGTTCTTGCTTTATTATTTTATAACACGTTAGTATATTTTGCCATTTTTAATTCTTTTATTAAGTATATGAGTTGAAATGGATCTCAACCATTAATTATTTTATAGTACATGTGCCATTGATCTACAGGATCATTGAACATTACTTGACACTATTGTACTTGACTGGATTTTTTTCCGTGTAGATTGTAGCATTGGATAGTAATTTCTCAATCATCCACACCCATAAAAAATAAACAAGATCAAATTAAATAGCAAAACCCCATAAGGAAGACTCTTTGTGTTTAACTAATATCCACCGATAATGTAAACGTTTTTCTCACTGTCAGGTAATTTTAAACCCTATTACATGTAAACTCTCAAGTATCTTACCTTTTTAATACTTTAAATATTTATATAAGGTAAATATATAGTAGTAGATGGTAACTTGAACTCTACAAACTACAATTATCAATATACCTAAATTACAACTTTGTTTACCAGAAATACAAGGGGTTCCCGTCTTCTTGGTTAGAATCATACGTGGGTTTTACACATTCCAACATCATTGAAGCAACCAGTAGATGATCTTTCACCCCGCTCGTAGATGATCTTCTGTCAACAATAGTCTATTTCTACCACTATAAGAAAGTAGAGATACGACAATATTTATTTGGTGAAAATGAAGAATTTTTGACATTTATGAACAAATGTCGTAAAAACAATGATCGAATGTCGTAAAGAGAACGACATTTAGTACAAAATATTGTAAAAACAACGACATTTGCTATGAACAGGTTCTTAAAGGATTTTTAGATTTGATTCACAATGCAAGTCTTGCATATTTTCTTGCTAGTGTTGCCGAGGTGTATGCATCAAATTTTAGTTATTATCCACGATAATTTTTAATTTATGCAGTAAACTTCTACTGAAAATTTGCTAATCTAAACCCAAATGAGGTAACTACATTTAAATTTAGTATGAATTTGAATTTATATTTGTTTGAAATAAAAATTATATATATTTACTGATTATGTATAAAATGATATTATAAATCTCAATTTTTCATTTATAACTAAGAGTTATTAGAAATATTTGAAAATATTATAAGTAGTAGATTGAATAATTTTACTCTCGAAATAGTAATAATTTATATAAAATAGCACGGAATAAACAATTTTAAGATGAAAAAAATATCTTCATTAAAAATTTACTACTCCCTCTGTCTCAAATTATCTGTTATAGTTACTAAAAATAGTTATCTCAAATTATTTATCGTTTTAAAAGTTCAAGGCACAATTAATTTTTTATTTTTATTTTACCCTTAGTAGAATTTTATCATTAATGGAGCTGATAGAGAGATTATAGCTTAGATATAAATAATGGAAAAATTAGTCAAATACCTCTCCTATCTAATACTCTCTCCGGTTCATAATAAGTGTCCACTTAGCCTTTTTTATTTTGGTTCAAAATAATTATCCACTTACATAATCAAGAAGGAATTAATTATTTTCTTTCAAATTTACCCCTATGTAGATAAGTGATTTTTTATGTGATAAAGAAACTATATTAGTAATTATTAGGTAGTATGTAATTAAGGATAGTTTAGTCAAAATACCGATTGTCACCTAGGAATAACTCCATCCGTCTCAATTTAAGCGTATTACTTTCTTTTTTTTATATGTCCCAAAAAGAATATCTCTTTCTATATTTAGTAAGTTTTAGCAAATTTTAGACCATAAGATTTAAAGGACTACACATATCTTTAATTTAAGACCATAAAATTCAAAAAAATTCCTTTATTTTTTAAACTCCATGAGATGGAGGGAATAGTATTTTCTTAAGGAATGTGCTAAAGGTTAAAGGTTAAGTGAACATTTATTTTAAAAAGGTGACACATAATTTGAGACGGAGGAAATAAAATTATTGAAATGTTTTCGAGAAGTAAATGGAATAGTTGTTCAAAATCGAGCAATTCGCAGAATTGCCCTTCTTTTGGGGTGGTCTTTAAATTTTGCCCCTCATATTTGAAATCTTTAAATTTTGCCTTTCGGCTAAAACCCATGGGTTCCAGATTTGAACCCCTCTCCCGATCAAAAATTTTAAAAAAATTCGCAAGGCGAGTTTAAATTTCGCTTTGCCCCCAAGGCATACACTTGTTAAGGAATTACCAAAGTTATCTTGCGGACCGCATTTTTATCTTATGCCTTATGGGAAGACTTGGCATAAGTATGCCGGATACGGCATAACTTTGGTAATTCCTTCACAAGTTTATGCCGAATCCGGCATACTTATGGAAAAACTTTTAGTTAAGCTTTAACTAAAAGTCTTTTCCTAGTTATGCCTTATGGGGCAGACTTTTAGTTAAGGCATAACTAAAAGTATGTCCCATAAGGCATAACTTTTCCTTAAGACATAGACTTTGTTTTATAAGCCAAATTTGGTTAGTTCAAACTCCACGTATTGGCAACCAAATTGAACTTAACATCAATGACGATAATCTTTGGGAAAAGAAACGAATCATACATTGGCACAAACAAAGCATGCTCGTAAAAGGCTAATATTGTTTTTATATTTTATCTCTCGGTGCATCGTAGGATGTGTCAATTTGCACAACTTGGTAAGTGCAAATACTAACGAGATGCGTTTGCAACATTTTAAGACTGAATATGCATTAAGATACATTTAGGTAGAACGAACATCCACATTCTTTATTCGTTTGTTATGATTCTTTGATGCGGTCCCATTAAAAGTTTGTCCATAAATATGGCTGACCCGGCATAAACTTGTTAAGGAATTATCAAAGTTATGCGGGACCCGGCATAAACTTGTTAATGAATTATCAAAGTTATCTTGGACAAGCGATAAACTTGTTAAGGAATTACCAAAGTTATGCCGGACCAGTATGTCTTTATGCCAAGTCGCCCATAAAGCGAGTATCAGAGGTCCGACGTAACTTTGGTAATTCCTTAACAAATATATCGGGTCCGGCATACACGCGACAATCTTGCCTTGCGGTTTTTAATTCATGCTTGAGCGGGGTTCGAACCCGAACCTCATGATTTCAACGTGAACGCTTAGGGTTGCTTGTATGAAAGGGCAAAAAATTAAAGGCCAAGCGATATGAGGCGTAATTTAAAGCCCTGAAATATAAGCGAAATTTAAAGACCACTCCAAAAGAAGGGCAATCCGCGCAAAAAAATGTTCAAAATCTATAGGCTATAGTATTGGGCTTTTTGGGTATTGGGTTTCAAAAATAATCTTTATATATATCAGCCCTTTTCTTTTCCATTTCCCCCTTGTCTACTCTCTTCTCTTTCATCAATAATCGCCTGACACCATCGAACGTCACTACTTGGCACCTAGATCTCTCTTTTTCCGGTAATCTCTCGATCTATTTATATATATATATACATATATCTATTTCCTTTATGTAACTGTCAATTTTTGTGTATCGTGCAAAAATGTTAGGGTACGTACTTACTGTTAGTACTTGTTATCTAGGGCTTTTTCGTGTTTTTGTTAGTTTTATTTGCTTCAGTTTCTTCTTTACTTTACCTATCGAATTCTTAATTTTTTAAAAATTTTTTGTTTTGGCGCTTTGTTATGTGCACTGGATTTTACTTTTCGCTGATATTTAGTACTCTCACTGTCCCAATGACAGTTCGGATTTCGAGACTCAAATCAGAAAATCTTTGACCGCTATTTATTCGTATGCCTTTTAAATATTTTAAATTATTAATTATTGTGACGTATTGTGCTTTTTTGTGTAGTTTCTAAATATGTAAATTATTTTTTGAAAAAACTTAAAAGTTTGGACGTCCGATTTCACGGTCAAAATAAAGAAGTTTGACTTTCGAAATGCGAACTGTATCACATAAATTGGGATAGAGGGAGTAGTATTTTAGTTTCGATTTCACGGTCAATTTGTTTGTCTTACTTTTCTTGTTAGTCAGTTTAAAAAAGAATGTCTGTTTTCTTTTTTGACAACTCTTTAATTCCAACTTTCCACATGACATGTTTTAAGACCACAAAAGATTAAAGGGAATTCTGGTACATTCTACGTATCTTTAGATTAAGACCACAAGATTCAAAAGTTTTTCTTTACTTTCTTAAACTCCGTGCCAAGTCAAAACCAGACAAACAAATTGAAACGGAGGGAATAGTTTTTTTTGCTTTATTTTCTCTTCGACTTACCTATAGAATGTTATTTAATTTTTAGGCGCATTTGGGGAAATAAGCGTGGATTAGTTATAGAAGAAGGATATATATATATATATATATATATATATATATATATATATATATATTTGGTTTATTGAATTAGGTTTATGCATGAATTTTATTTTTCGCTGTTGTTTGAGTTTGAAGTGTGATATTCTGCATTTTAGTTTCGGTGGATTGTGTGGCTATATTAGGTTGTGCTTAGTCCATTGGAATACTCTGTTCAAAATTCGTGTAGCTGGTGATTAGTAATACTCCCTTCGTTATGATTTGCTTGTCTGGTTTTGACTTGACACGGAGTTTAAGAAAGTAGAGAAGACTTTTGAATTTTGTGGTCTTAAACTAAAGATGTGTAGAATGTTCCAAAATTGGAACTAAAGAATAGACAAAAAAAGGAAAGAGACATTCTTTTTGAAACAGTCTAAAAGGAAAGTAAGACAAACAAATTGAAACGGAGGGAGTATTATTTAATATTTTGGACTCTTTGGGGCAGCAAGTGTGGATTAGTCATAGATGAAGGATAGATAGATATATATTTTATGGTTTATTGAAGTATGTATGTGCATGAATTTTACTTTTCTTTGTTGTTTGAGTTTGAAGTGTGATATTTTGTATATTAGATTCGGTAGATTGTTGTGGCTATATTACATTGTGTTTAGTCCATTGGAATACTGTGTTGGAAATCCGTGTAGCTGGTAATAAGTGATATTAGAAGTAAGTTACCAAAAGAAATAAAAGGAAAAACCAAAATTATTTATTGGAAGCTGTGAATTCCATACCAATTAAAAGGATTTTAATTGTCGTTATTATTTTCCTGGAACGGTCTGAAAGTAATTTGGCGAGAGTACACGTTCTTCACTACGTATTTCTTATGATGTGAACGCTTAAGTTGTTAATTTGCATATGGAGTGGCCAGTAACGCCAGTTGCATGCTGAGAAACTTCATAAATCTTTTAGTCATTTAATTGTTGCATACTTTTTTTACTGCACCATTTTGCGCGCTTCTCCATTATTTCACTGGATGGCTTGCTATCCTACTCACACAGGTTCAGAGTAAACGTGTCGACTGAGGTGGGAGCACACTTTCTCACACTGAGTCTCCAAATTGCATGATGATAACATGAGCATGAAATTTTTAATGGTTTTTTACCTTTTCGAATTTTAACTGGTGTTTTGAAGAGGTGAACTCGTTGAATACGTTTCTGAAAACTGGCTTCCACCGGGTCATATGTTTTGCATGCTCAGGACTTTGTGTGCTCATGCTTTGTGGCTCTCTCTCAGCACGTTTCAAGGCTTAAATTATGCTTTGGTTACTTTTTGATGCTATCTTATTTCTTTTTTCGCTCAATTCGATTGTAGAGATCGATAATACTTTTTGACTGGCTGTTCCAATCACATTCCTTTTCAGATAATAGGTATTTACTCATTGGAAAGGCTTCCAATATTTTCTTCCATAACCTTTCCGAAGTTAAGGATAACGGAAGCTGCTGTACAACCAGGAATAATTTCTGCATGACATCTTGACATTTCTGCAATGTCAGGGTTACTCAACGTATTCATCTTTCTTAATAAAATTTATTTGTATACTGATATTTCAGTTCTGTTCTTGTATTCATGGCTGTTCTGTTTTGGAAAAGTTGTTTCTTTTTAGTTGGCCCCTTTTCTGTTCACTTTCCTATTTTGGAAGGACTAGGTGCTGATATTGTACAAGAAGTTGGTTGATGCTGGTAGAAATCTAATTTCTACATCCTCTCCTGGATTTACAATTACTCTTGCTATCGATTTTATGTGATAGTTTTGACTAAAATGGAGTTTAGGCTGTTACTTTGACTGATCTATTATATTATGTAGTTTAAGGAAGTATTAAAGTAATGGTTGAAAAGTTAATTTAATACAGAAAAATCAGCAAAGTTTAAAATTTCAATTGTTAAATTTATTTTTGAACTTTGTGGAAGTTGTATAAAATTCGTTGTTAATAGAATAGTGCCAGACAATTTGGAGCACTCCAAAATGAAAGGGTGTCATATAAATTTGCACGAAAGGAATATCTCGTGTTTCTGTAAGGCTATTATCCTTCTGTTGGTTCTTTTTCTGGAAATATTTGTTTCAGTTATTTTGTTAGACTAGTTGGATAAACTTTCACTCATTTTCACCAATCAAAAAAAAAAAATAAAAAAAAATTCACTCTTTTCATGCCCTACTTCATTGGACCTGATTATTACTAGATTGAGAATAGAATGAAAAGCTGTTCAATAAATTTAGATTACAATTATCATTCATTGACGTTACCTGTCTAGTAGATGAACTGTAAAGCATCTTGCTATAATTGAAATCAAGCATGATTGTCCAATGTTTATGGAAGCGTGTGGAAGATGTTATTGATAAGTCTGTTGCATTATCTACACCTTTCTCGCTGCTATCTGAAACTGTCAGCAGTTTTGAGGTGTGGACATCAATATTGGGCTTCTGAATGCGGAATTAGTTAAATTTCCTAGCAATAGTTATGGAAAGAATAATTCCTAGACCAGGCTGATGCATTGGGCAAATGAATGGACTTCCTAAATCGGTATTCCAAATGAAAGGGCTTCGTAAATTGGGTGTGCTCTTAATAGTTTTGTACTGTTTGAGAGATCGGAAATTTGTGGATATTTTGGCATCTAAGTACTATGTATTTCAGTATTGACATTGGTTTATGTATATTCTTAGCCATTTGTAGGTGGCTGCCCTTTTCATAGAATGCCATGCATCTATCACTCCATAAAAACCGGCTTCTTTTGCTGGATGATTTTAAAATCCAATGTCATGATTGCTTGATTATGCGGAAGGACAGTTAAAGATTGAAGTTTTGAGTCTATGGTTGAATAATGGAAGTTGAGCAGCTTTAAGGACCACTTCCCCTATTATTTGATTGATTACCTTTCTCTATGGTGTATTAGATGTCTTGGATGACATAGTTTTCATACATGAAAAAGGGCTATTCTGAGCTGAATAATTTTTTAGCAGTCCTTTCGTAATGTATTTCCTGTTTGTTGTAGTCTTCTCTAAACGGATCAGCTTCAAATCTTCCTGACAACACCGGCCGCTCATTTCCTTCATCTTTCTCTTCTCAATCTGGTGCACCCTCCCCTCTTTATCATCACTCTGGTGAGTTATTTGCTGGATTCTTGTTACTTTCCGGATATTTATGCCAATCTATCACTAAACTTCTTCCTCACAGGAACTATTCAGGGGCTGCATAACATTCATGGGAGTTTCAACATTCCTAACATGCAGGGGGCACTTGGTTCAAGAAACACAGCGATAAATAACCTCCCCTCCAGTGGTGTCCAGCAATCTGGAAATAACCTTTCTGGTGGTCGTTTTTCATCAAACAATCTCCCCGCTTCCCTGTCTCAGGTTTGTGTAATGTTTCTCTTATCACTATTCTATCTTTTTGTATTTGATATTACCTAAGTGGGAAGGGAAGGAGGGGGAAAACATTCAAAATCATTGTCATTATCTCTTCTAGGCTCTCTCCTGCACTTGGTGAAATCTAATTTGTGATGGGAAACCATGGCCGACGGGAACTTTTGAGGGTGGGGTGTGATTTTCATTTTAGTAATGGTTTAATTCGCTTTTTGGAAATGGAGATGAAAGATACTGCTAATATATTGTAAACCATGTCAAGGATTTGTTAAATTTCATTCCGGAAATATTCCTCGTTTTGTCCTCTATATGCCAAAGCGACATTCCCTTGTATTGCATCTTATATGCCTGTTAGTATTTGTTTTACAGATATCCCAAGGCAATTCGCTTGGTCATTCTGGAATGACAAGTAGAGCTGGTATGAGTGTTGTTGGTAATGCGGGATATAGCAATAATGCTAGTGGTGTAGGAGGTTCTATTCCTGGGATTCTCCCAACCTCTGCAGCAATTGGTAATCGAAATTCTGTGCCAGGTCTTGGGGTGTCCCAAATTTTGGGAAATGCAGGCCCAAGGATGACAAACTCAGTTGGAAATATAGTTGGTGGGGGCAACATTGGCAGAAGCATTGGCTCTGGTGCAGGATTGTCTGCGCCTGGTCTTGCTTCACGGTTAAATATGAACGCCAATGCTGGTTCTGGAAATTTAAATCTTCAAGGACCTAATAGGATAATGAGCGGTGCTCTTCAGCAAGGTAAATCAGCTTTGATTAGATGATTATTTCCCTCTTCTAGTTTGTTAGCTCCCTTGTTCTCTCTGTTGTTTAGCACGGTAAATTAGCTTGAATGCCTGATAGTTTCCTTCCACTTCTTGTGGGATTACACTGGGTATGTTGTTGTTGTACTGATAGTTTCCCTCTGGCCTCATCTAGTCTGTTGACTCCCTTGGGCTCTTGCTATGCATTCTCTTTTTTTACTTCCCAAAGTTATTGAAGAGTGTTCCTCACAGTTGGCAGAGCCTCAGCTCATTTCGTTCGTTTGTTTCTTTTCAGCTGCACTACTTCATGTTTTGGACGTTACGGTTAATTTTGAATGTAGTAAAAAATGAATTGTGCTAATTTTGCCAACTGCAAACCTTGGTGGACGAAGTTACTGGAATTATGCGTTTTCCCAGTATTCCTTATCATTCATTTTGAGACATATTTTTCCCACAGTATAGGTATCAGGTTATTTGTAGTGGAAGGGAAATTGAGATGTTATAAGATTTTCAAAAATTTCTTCATGTTTTTGGCTATTTTGGTTTTAATTATTTTCCTTGACTAAACCCTACAGGATGCTCTTTAGATAACATTGTCTTATATTTTCTTGAGAATTTTTCTACATGAAAAGTCTTTGAGTCTTTGTGACAGATCTGTTTTTGGATATATATATATATATATATACAAGTGTTACCTTATAAAAAAAAAGTCTTTCAGTTAAATACGATTACAGTCCTCAGTTTTTGATTTGTGATAAAACCTCCTTGACATTTGAAAATATATAATAACCTCCTCAAGATTGTGTACTAATAGTGATACGGATTATCCATATATTTTGGGGGTGGGTGGAGAGTTAACTACCTAGTCTCGCACACATGAGTCGACAGTGGGACTGGTGCTAAGCTTATATTCTTGTCCAAAAAACGTAACATATTGGATCAAAACTTCTACATCAATTAAAGAATATGCCAGTCAAAGCAAGTAAAAACAAGGAAAATCTGAAATAAAAATAATACGGCCCGTTTTTCAAAATTTCTGAATTATGGCTTGAAAGAAGAAGAAAATAGTGGGGATGGTGCAGGGAGAGGAGGGTAAACACAAAAAGGGATGGAAAAATGATCGACGGTTTTGTTGTTTGTCAAATAAGTTCTTTTGGATGGGAAAATTTTGTTTGGTTTTTGTTCAACTTGAGTACCTAAATAAACCGCTTAGAAATTTTTGCAGCTTTTGTCATTGCTTTCACATAGAGATGTCATTTGTAGCTTTTTTCAATGATTTCACACTGAGATGTCATTTTAAGATAGGTAGCTTAACTAGGTATATGTAACACCCACTGTTTGCAGGTTGGTGAATCCTCTTCTTATGCTAATGGTAGTATTTGGAATCAGCCTCTCCGCAGGTACTTTCTATGTTAGGAAATTCCTATCCTGCTGGTGGTCCACTATCTCAAAACCACATCCAAGCAATGGGAAACCTTAATTCATTGGGATTGTTGAATGATGTAAATTCAAATGATGCTCCTTTTGACATCAATGATTTCCCTCAGTTGGGCAGTCGACCTAGTTCGGCTGGAGGACTTCAAGGACAATTGGGTAATTAATGTTCCTTCTCCTTCTAAACATTCTTTGCTAGTGCTTTTATCATAAAGTTTATTCAGAAAACTGATAATGCAAGATTCTCAGGTTCTTTGCGGAAACAAGGGCTCAGTCCTATTGTTCAGCAAAACCAGGAATTCAGCATTCAAAATGAAGATTTTCCTGCTTTACCAGGATTCAAAGGTGCTTTTCTTCTACATGCACAAAGCTCGTACAATTTGTCTTGAGTGGGTTGATCAAGTAGTAACATGCTACACATGTTTGCTGTTACACTTTTTAGCGGGGATCACAACAGTAAGGGGAGGAGTAGGGAGTAAAAAGAGTACATTTATGAAACCTTGTTCTTTCCGTAATTGAGGAGGTGACATGAAATCGGAGATTCTCGTAACCTTCCACGTCAGACTTTTCATTTTTTTACTAGGGTAGAGTGGAGAAGGGAGTCTTTTGTGCTTCCCTTTGGCTGTACCGAAAAACTTGAAATCGAGGCTAATTACATCTCCTTGGCTAGGAGATTATCAATTAGTCTCTCCAGCTCCTGTTTTTCTTTACTTGAATATTGGTGGACTGCAAGCTCAAGTTTCTGATGACAGTAGATGCTATCGACTCACAAGCTCAAACTTGCTCCCTGTCCTGTTATGGGTATCCTTGTTTCGTCATATAGCTCTATTTTTCCTTGAGAAGGCAAGGGGAAGGGGTTTACCATGTTTATGGCTGCGTTATTAGTTATTTCTGCCTGAATTTTGTGACATATGTACTTATCAGGGATAAGAATTTATAAGTCTCCTTTGCTTTACGGTATGAACGTTTTTTTTTTTTTTTTTTTGGTGGGGGGGATGAAAAAACGGTTAGTGGAGAATGACTGGGTGTAGAGGAGGGGTTTGCTGGTTGCTCTTCAATGCTAGGAGTCTAATAACACTATTGCTCTCATGTTTGATAAGGTGGGAATGCTGATTATGCTATGGATCCTCACCAGAAAGAGCAACTTCATGATAATGCTCTTTCTATGATGCAACAGCAACACTTCTCAGTAAGCACAGATTTATGGAACTTCACTGTCTGTATTATAAAACCATAACCTTATCGTAAATGCATCAGCCTGCTGATTCTGCTGTCGATCTAAATGGTGCAGATGGGAAGATCTTCGGGTTTTAATTTGGGGGGAACATACTCATCGCATCGTCCACAGCAGCAGCTACAACATGCTCCATCTGTTAGTAATAGTGGTGTCTCCTTTTCAAATATAAACAACCAGGATCTGCTGAATTTGCATGGTCCAGATGTCTTCCAATCATCCCAGTCCAGTTATCATCAACAGGTCAATTACTCTTTATTTCTTTTTGGGTCTCCCTTTGTCTTGTTCTTTTTAATAATTTGTTATTGTGTTTTGTTCCAATCAGACTACTTCCATGTGAGTCTTTTATGCCGCATCGAGTATAACGGGAAACAAACCCCCTCTCTTGCAGACGAACAAACTAAAATATGTTACTACGATGCAGCAATTTGTTAGGAGTATGTTTTAGCTTGTCCCTCTCTTCTCTGGCTAGTTTGTTAGGCGTGAGTTTAGTTGTTCCTATTCTTCATCAAGTCTGTAGAGTTCAGTCCTGCTATCTTTTCTGCCTTACAACCCTATCCGATTTGTCACATTTTACTTTGTTCTATATAAGGTCCAACCCGTAAATTCTGTGCAACATATAGCCTGTTTGGCCAAGCTTATTTTTCCCCCAAAAGTACTTATTTTTTCAACAAGTACTTATGTTTAAAAAAGTGAGGTAGTTGGCCAAGCTTTTGGGAGAAAATAAGTGCTTTTGGGGAGTAGCAGAAGCAGTTTTTCAGAAGCTAAAAAAATAGCTTTTGCCCAAAAGCACTTTTTTTGAAAAGTACTTTTGAGAAAAATACACATAGAAACACTTTTTAAAAGCTTGGCCAAACACTAATTGCTGCTCAAAAGTACTTTTTAAATTAATTGGCCAAACACAAACTGCTTTTAGCCAAAAGTACTTTTTAAAATAAGCTGTTTTTAGAAGCTTGGCCAAACAGGCTAATAGTTTCCAACAAAAGATTTTGTTTATAAAGAGGATATTTGTAACACGCTTTGCGCCTTCCATCTATTTTTTTTTTTTTTTTTTGGGGTGTGGCGTGGGGTGGGGGTGGGGGGGGGGGCAGGTGGGGTTGGTCCATTGTTAAATGTTCTTCTTCCCGAGTGCTTCCTCCACTTGAGTTGGCTGATTTGATAGTCAGAGGTTTGATTATTTACAAGTTTCTGTTAATCAGTACTTAAAAAAAGATTCTTATTCGAAAATGTTTCTGCGAATCAGCCATAAAGCAGAATTTACCCTCTTGAATACAAGGGGGAAGAAAGAAAGAAAAGAATTGCATTTGAAACTGGAGTTTTGATTTGGTCAAAGCTAGAATGTCAACAAGTCTAGATTCCTGGTGTGTGCAATAGAGGCTGCATTCATTCAGGTTGAAGGAGCTAACTTTTTTTAATCTTCCTTTGGCTTCAGAGTGGTGGACCTCCTGGTATTGGATTACGGCCTCTTAATTCTTCAAGTAATGCTTCTGGTATTGGATCATACGATCAGCTCATCCAGCAGTACCAACAGCATCAGGGTCAATCCCAATTCCGTTTGCAGCAAATGTCGAATTTAGGTCAGCCATACAGGGATCAGAGCTCAAAGTCCATGCAATCCCAGGTTGCTCCTGACCCGTTTGGTATGCTTGGTTTGCTAAGTGTAATACGGATGAGTGATCCAGATTTGACTTCTCTTGCACTTGGAATTGATCTAACAACACTTGGATTGAATTTGAACTCTGCTGAAAATTTGTACAAGACTTTTGGTTCCCCATGGTCCGATGAGCCTGCCAAGGGGGATCCAGAATTTACTGTACCCCAATGTTATTATGCGAAGCAACCACCACCTTTAAATGTGAGCTGCCTTTGCATATTTTGTTTATCTGGATCTGACTTATTTTATCTGCTGAAATACTTTTTTATTCTGGATGCAGCAAGCATACTTCTCAAAGTTGCAGCTAGATACTTTGTTTTACATTTTTTACAGGTAAGTGTCTTGTAAACTGGTAATGTTCCTTGATTATGAAATTTCAATGTGATGATAACTGGATCCATTGTGTTTTACAGCATGCCAAGAGATGAAGCGCAACTGTATGCTGCAAATGAACTGTATGTTTTCTGTTCTTTACAAAGTTGGTTGCTTTTGGGTGTATATTTTCTTCTACTGTTTTCCTGAGAACTAATTTGTCAGCTATTGCATGTTAGTAGTAGGATACTCCCCTTACTTTACAGTTGACCTTCTGGATGTGCTAAGTGCTTAGCTGAAGTCTATTTAATAGCAGGCTGCATGTGTGCAGGTATAACCGCGGCTGGTTTTATCACAGAGAACATCGGTTGTGGTTTATGAGGGTTGCCAACGTGGAGCCTCTCGTCAAGACGAATGCATATGAGAGAGGGTCTTATATTTGTTTTGATCCAAACACATGGGAGACAATCCGTAAGGTATGGATATCATAGTACAGTTTTGAATTTGTATATTAGTTGGGTTCGTCATGTGCCAAGGCGCTTCTGTTTTATGAAGTTTCCACTGTTTTAACACGTCTACAACTTCAATGCAGGATAATTTTGTCGTGCACTATGAAATGTTGGAAAAAAGACCTCCGCTACCTCAACACTAATTTCGAGTTCCAGTTTATAAGTGTACATTTTTCAACATATTCCGTAATCTAGGAGCCAGGTAGTTCACCTGTAGTTTCTGCTCAATTGGGCTGTTAGCAGCAATTGTTAAAATTAGAGTTGTCTTAGTCATTGATTTCCTTGTATCTCTTAGACGTCGCAAGTCAGAAAGACATGTTTTCTCAGAATTTCGTATAAATGTCATCTTTAAGGCATTGTTGATAGAATCGTAATTACTGAAAGAGACCTTGATTTCATGCGCAAACTGGCTTGTTCATCAACCACCAACATTCCCGTACAAAGAGAACAAGAAAAATAGATGGTGAGTAAACAATCAAAAAAGAAGAGTTGACTGCATCGCCGTCGGTCTAACTAGTCTCTGGTGGTATACCAATTTTTGGCGGCTGCCCTGTCCAAGAAAAATTATGGAGTATAAGCATATTTGTGATGCTAAAGAGCTTGTAAATTTGTTAAGCCATCAGCAGCCATGGTTAAAAGATCTTTTCAAAAGGACTATCTTAGCTAACTTAGCGAACTATAAATCCAGACGTGGCATTAGAAGTGTTTCAGCATCATATCTTACTGACTTTGAGAGGGAGAGATTTCTGCTAAAGTCGAAAAATGATTATGAGAAATGATGGCAGATTCAGAATTTTGACTGATTTTGAAATATATAACTTAAGACTTTATATTTGTCTTCCAGCACACATGTATAGGGTTTAAATCTTAGTAGGCGTTTGGCCATGCGTTTTCAAACCGTGGTTTGAAATTATGACCTCAAATCAGCGTTTGGACATGTGTTTTCACTCATGATTTCAAATCATGGTTTAAAATTTTTAAAATATAAAATTTAACCCATAAGTTTATATTTTGTAAAAAAAAATAAATCATAACTTGGTAGATATTTTTAACAATTACCTCCGTCAATCATTTACCAATATCATTAACTTTCACTAACGTCTACCAATCTTTAATTTATGTGGGAGGATTATATTAAAGAGTAGTTACATTACTATTCATGTTAAATTTTCATTTTTATTGAACAAAAATTTGATTAATTGATGTTATATTTTTTAGAAAGGCTTTCTAGTAGTGTACTAATTTTGTTATGAACTATGACTTGCTCATTTGGTAAAATTGTATAAGAATTGAGAATGTTCTGAAAGTTTTCACAATTTGTGAAGTTTTTAAATCGATAAGGAAAAATACAATTGAAAATATCCAAATTGCATGTCCAAACGGGGCCTTAGATTTGTTAATTAGTTTCGTTTTCACAAAAAAAAAATAAAAAAAAAATCAATATTTTAATTTCAGGTATTTATGTCACGTCAACCTTACATCTTCGTCAGTAATTCTTACCGTATATGCTGACCCAAACCTTTGCGGTCAAGTTAGACTTAGGGGTCGTTTGGTTTACACCAGAATGGTCAGACAAACATATCGCAAAGGATTAACTATCACCTATGGAAGCTAATCCCACCATTTTAGTACAAACTTTTGCCCCTAAACTAACTATACATGAGGCTGTAAGATCAAGATGTTTCAACCATTGACTTTCGAAAAGCTGGAATAAAAAATAAAAAAATCTGGAAGTTTTTGCCAATTCTCTCTTAAATGTCGAAATCATAATAGCTTACTTATTTTTCAGTGCTTATACATGAACGGTAATACTCTAAAATACAGAATGGGTCATGCCATTCGTGAAAGGGATGGGTAAAGGGACTAAAAATAACATGGTGTTCAACTGTTCATCTGTGTGCGTGCACAAATTTGGTCCTTCATGTGAGAAATAACAAGTGCAACGTTAAACTTAAACAGCTTTCTTTCTCGTTATACTCTATAGATAAAATAAAAGATTACGATTAGCAACAGTCTATGTTAACTGATTGGTAGTTTGTGCAAACAAATATACAACATCTATTCAAGCTTAAAGTCTTTGACAAGGGCTAAGTTCTTTAAAAGAAAAAAAAAAAAGAAAAAAATTCCTTCCTAGCCACTTGATATCTAGCCACTCTTCTAACTCTGGTTATCAAAGAAATGTGAATGCTTCCATCTTCATATGTTGGAATTATTTCCTGAAGTTAGAATCTATCAAAGTCATGTCTGTGACTGTGAGGTACCTAGCACTAATCCCTTCAATGCAGGCATCAATTCCTCTAACTGTTCCTTTTTGCTCAAAATTCTGTCAGATGTACAATCTTCCTCCTATAGAGAACAGAAAGTTACACAAAATGAACAAATGTGATCCTTAGTAAGTAAAACATTGCAGAGAAACTTTCTTGGAATTGTATAGGGGTACTAGCATTCTTCAACTTTCTTTTGTTTTTTATTTAGAGAACACAAAAGATGATAACAAAAGGACAAGAATAACTCACGTCGCCAGTGGCAGCAGCCATTAGAGCCAAGACGCTCACTGTTCCACTCTGGTAATCAACCAAGGTCTTGAATGCCGATTCATCCAGTTTATCCTGAAAAGTAGTCGTAATAGTAACATTAGTTTTTGGCTAAATTCATTAGAATTTAATAAAATCTCATTAATACCAAGCGCCTTAAATTTGTGAGATGAGTGCTATATGGGACATAGTTTTGCTAGAGGGGCATCCAACTTCCTACTCATCATAACACCATTAGGAGGTCACAAGCAAATACAGATAATTTGCAATTAGAGTATGTAACACTTGTGACCGTTCGGTAATCTACCGTATGTCTTCATTAATGATGACAAGATTTATGCAGTGTAAAAGATATGTAATAGCATCAAGTGTCTTCTCATAATATTAAGGATCATACCTTTAACCGAGAGACACAAGCGGAAATGGCCCTACCAGGAGCCTGAAGAGCTTTTCCATAAACCTATGTATCATAAGGAGTAAAGATCAAAAGTCTGACAAGGATAATCTATAAGGACAATATGCTACAAGAGAGAGAGAGAGAGAGAGAGAGAGGGAGAGAGAGGGGGCTAGCGCTGACCTGTACATAAAGCAGAGATATAACTTGCGGTAAGAGGGCAACTGGATCCGTTTCAGCAGAAACTTGAGATGTCAAATCCTGTAACCAAAAGAAACCAATTATTTAAAGCAGTTAATAGAGTCGAGTAAGCAGTCAAAAAAAAGATGAGAAATTCCAGCCTTTGCATAATTGTGCTCAAGTGAAAAAAGCTTATGCACAACCATATTCAGTGTAAAACTCATCAGCCCTCAAAGTCGATATCATGTAAAACTGAGTGATACCTTGCGATACGAATGCAAAAGGGTTCTTTCCAGTTTCTTGTCGAGCTTCTTCAAAGTCAATCCACTGCAGATATTCCAGACTAAAGATCATTCTTCTTGTTCAATATAGGGGCAAATTAAGCGGATTATGGGAGGTAGAAGAATACGCAATACCTTTCCTCAGCAACTTCTCTCAGTGCCGACATAAATGATTCCACCCGCTGTCAATTGTAAGAACTTAAGTTATAAAGACTCGACATTGTAAGAAAATGCAACACAGATAAATTGTGGTAGTATAACTGGGAAAGTAGTACGATTTTGAGACAAACAAATGTTTGTAGAAACAGAAGCAAGCACAACATTGACTTGAGAAGTGAAAATAATGGGTCAGAAGAATTGTCATATTATTTCCTTCCCTAGGAGAAAAAAAACTCATAGAATCCATGCTGCTGTTAAAAGTAATTGTTTCACATTGATGTCTTAAATGGAAATGTGGTCTGCGAGAAAAGTGTAAGCATAGTATCACAAGATTGGCAATACTTACTGGAGGTGTTAAATAGGGGGGTTGGGCTGAATTTGGTCGGGTCAAAATGGGCTGGGTTAATAAATGCGCGGGCCATTGACCCGCCCAAAAGATGCTGGCGCTTAAATGGGTTGGGCTAATTTTTTATTTTTTTTATGACAAGGGAACCCGCAGTCGCTACCCTTTGGGTGCGCACAGGGTAAACCCCGCTCCTGTACAATAGCTTGCAAACCACACAGGAGAGAGAACCCACACTAGGCAAGCCATGTGCAACGAGCTTGACCCAGAAGGCAAATCCCCTACTTTGGTAGGCAGAGGGTTTCGAACCTGAGACCTCCATTATGAAAGCCCCATGCTCAACCAACTGAGCCACCCTTGCGGATTAGGCTAATTTTTTAAGTACCTAATAAAAAATAAAAAATAAAATCTTTATTATGGCTATATATAACATACAACAACAACATACCCCGTGTAATCCCACAAGTGGAGTCTGGGGAAGGATGTACGCAAACCTTACCCTGCCTTTGTGGGTTAGAGAGGCTGTTTCCGATTAGACCCTTGGCTCGAGAAAAGAAAAGAAAAGAACAGAACAGAATTCGAAGCAGATAGCAAGAAAGTATGACAGCAAAATAGTGGCTAAATATAACATATCACGTTAGAAAAAAATGTCTTTTTGAAAATATTTTGACAAGGTTTCTACGGGTCAATGTGGGCTACATATCAACCCAATTATTAGATGGGCTGAAATTGGGCTATAATGGGCTGAGCTAATAAATGGGGGGGTTATGTTTTCGTGGGCTAATTTTGCCCTAGCTGTTGCATTGGCACTAGAGGCAAACGGTAACTGACCTTTCCTTCTAAAGCTTCAACTGTTGCAACGGCCTTGGCTGACAATACACCTGGCAGACTCTTAGCCTAGATAGCATAAAGTCATAAACATCGATGTTAACATTAGAATTATTCAAAATGCATCATGCTTAAACAATTATTCAAAATGTGTCGCTGTATTTGTAACGGAAGAATAAATGAAAAATTATTTACCAGAGCAATTCTATCTCCAGCGCTAAGTGAAATAGACTCGGGAGTTTGAGGCTCAACCGGAACTCCATTTTTCAGTTTATTGAGCAAATCCTGAGTAAAAAATAAAATAGGAAGGCAGAACAAGGGGATTTTGAGTTCACAAAGACCAATACTAGACAACTATTAAAAGTAGTACTTAGCATAGTCTTACCAGGTTAACCAATAGAGTATCAACCATTGAGGTTCCTGTGGTACGCAAAAGATGCTTGTGTAAAAGAACCTATGCATATAAGAGAAGCTATAATAAATTCGATACTTATGAACAAAAGGAGAAACTACTAAGTAATGGAGCTGGATAACTTACCGAAGTTGATTGATCATCTTCAAACAAATCGAGGGCTTTTTCATAAAGCTGCATGTTCAAAAACGACTGCAACAGAATATCAGAAATTAAATCCAATCACAATATAGTATATGACTTCTCCAAAACAAAAGGAAATAAATATTCACGTATGCAGCTGAGTTTAAACAAAGAAAGAAAACAGAAGCACACGTACGGCGGGCAGAATGAACAATGGCAAACACAAGATTTTACACAAGCAACTTTTTTTGTAAGTGGATTTGGCTCTAGGACAATGTTGGTTTTAAGGCTTTACTTCCTATCTCAAATTGACATTTACCTTGTATTATTTTTATGAGGTGTCGGCCTATTTTATATAAGATTTTGTTTTTAAGGAAAATGTATTTACACACACATATCCAATGTTCATTAAAGTGGGAGTAGCCATGACTATCCATAGCTTACCTCATCAAGTTTCTTTTGCAAATTATCAAGTAGTTTTTTCATTTTTTGGGAATTATCAGTGAAAGCAGCCTTTCTTCTTTCCTTCCATGAATTTAGGAGCAAAGGTCTCAGATGTCTTGCTAAAGGCAAAAGAATCATCTCTGGGTCATCCAGACCTGCGGTGGAGCAAATGGAAATTAGAGTGTAAATGCAGTTACGAATGGATCGCTAGACAGCTATAATACTCTGAGAAAAGAGAGATACTTGCAGTCCAATGCCTTTCAGTGATCTAATTTACAAAATAGCCAGCAAATGTATAGTTTTTGTATATTAAGTGTGTACGTGTATATATACACACACATATAATATACATAATAAGTTCATATGCTTTGTATATTTTGGCTAGCGCCTGTAATTAATTCTGGCCGAGGGGCCAAAAATGAAAAGAACTCTAATCACACTGTACCTTGTTCTTCAAAGTCAGGATTGAGAGATGTGATCTTCTGAATTACCCATTCTTCGGAAATAGCAAGGCTATCCTCATCCTTTCTAGCACCTGATGACGTTTGTGAGCCAGATGACACCTTACCTTTCCTCTGACTTTTCTTAGATTTACTAGGGGCAGATTCCTGGTAATCTGCCCCTGTTTCAGCTTGCGCCGTCTTAGTATTCCCAGATGATTTTCCTTTTTTCTTCTTAGATCCTTTCTCCGATGCCTGTTTGCTGATACCAGCATCACTGCTTGTCTCATTTACTTCACTGGTGCTATTATCACGAGACTCATCTACAGGCCCAGCACCGACAAGCCCTGGAATGCTTAATGTTTCCATCTCTTTTTCCATCCGATCAAACAGATCCTATTAAGAAATTTAACCCAAAAAAAGAGACAAGATTGAGATATTAGCACTTCCACAGAAGGTTAGCGATATAATCTTTGAATTGAAATCAGATTTTTAAAATAAAAGCTGCCAATAACTTTTAGAGAGTGCAAATTATTACCTTGACAAAGCCGTTGCTAAAAATATATGAATCCCCCAAGATAAGTGCTTTATTCGACTGAAAAGCAAAACCAAGATTGTGAGATCACATGACGTGAGAAAAGAATGCATTCTCTATAAATTGTCAGTGCACGATTGTCATGCACAATCCAAATGCTACATAGGTTTGCATTATCCCACAAGAAAAGGTTGCAAAAAATAAGCACGCATATGAGAATCACTTGCACACGAAGTACAAAAAGGATAAAACCTAAGAAGCATGCGTACAAGAGAAGCAATGAAGCATCACCTTTTGTGCTGTTTGAACCGATGGACATAGTGACAGAATCTTAAACGCATCTTGGCTACCAAAGGAACTGGGTAAAACTGAAAGCGAATCAATCCTGCAACAATTTAAGCAGATCAACAGAAGTCACATCTTTCTACTCCGTACACACAACTGCCAATTCAATGACAATATTTGGGTTCATCGAACAAATAAACAGATGAAAAAATGAGAAGATCATGAAACAGCACCACTTGTTCCTTTCCAAGTTCCAACTTAGCTATCGGATGGAACTTTGTTGTAAGATGTAAAGAGGAAAATTTTGAGGTTTTTAACATAAACGCATTCAAAAGTGTAGATCCTACTTAAATGTTTTGATGAATTAAGACTTCTAGTTTGTAGGCAACGCAAAATTAAGAAGGGTTAAAAAGTGAAAGATACACTTTTATATTGGCGATGAAAGAATGTGGATAACTTAAAACATGGGTATATGAAGGATAAGAGATCTTTTTCATCTATGAACTGCTATTTTATCAACATTTATCAATGTGCTTTGACTACTAAAAGGTTTTAAGGAAAAAAAGAGAATCTCCAATCGCTCATAATTCAAAAAAGGAGAATGTGAGATAAACAAGAAGAAAGGAGAAAAAAGAATGGGAAGTAGATCAATGACTATATAAGGTCATCAAGGATTAGGAAGAGATTTAAGTTTTGCCTTTGGTACACATACAAGATTGCTGCAGTGTCCAGCAATAAAAGCTACCTTCCTTATCAAAATAAATTTAGAAAAGAACATAATGGTCAGCAAGGATCAATATTAGCTGAAATGCAGTTTACCAAGTTAAATGAAACACGATAAAATACAATGGGATAGGATGAGCTCAAATTTCATGCCTCTTGGCAAATTTGTTGACCTAGAACCACGAAGGTAATAAGATTTTAAGTCAACAGAAACAACTTTACAGATTAAGTTCGTTGTGCATTTTCTGAAAGAAGTCAAAATAACTCCTCCCACTTAGGGACCCTTACCAGCTATTACGTTCTATGGCATCCTCAACAGCGGCATCCAACATCTCAATTATTGAAGGGTGAGCGAACGTAGAGTCGAGAGATATACCATCTGGATATCTGGACTAAAGTGGCATTCATGACCAGAACTTAATTAGAAAAAATCCAAGGAACACATGCAGCTAGGCAAAAACAAAGAAAAATACCTGCAGGAATTGAGAAGGTTGCGGAATCCCAAGTTTTTGCAGAGCTTCATAAGTAATAAAAGAATTCTGCATTACCAAAAAAGAAAGTCATATATAATCACTTAAAAGGATCAACAAAAAATATTTAGAAAGATTTGAGTTTATTTAGTAAAACAGTCATTTACGTTCCTTCAGAGTAAGGAACCCCTTTCACTTCTCTATCTGAATAGGCTGTAATAAGTAATATAAAATATATTCTTTGGAGATAAAAGAATTGTCTTTTATTTGTGTACAACTTGGTCTACAAAAGCTTTATCTGGTCATATCAATACCTATATTTGCTTCTACGAGGACAAAAATCTTTTCTTCTAATCACTTGGCATCAAATTTTAAAAATAAAGATTCTAATGAAATATATGCCTCTAGACAAACTACATAGAGTCTCCCTAAGGGATAAGAGTATCCAGATGAACGTGTTTTTCTTCGTTGAGCCATAGAAACACTCAGGTGTTTGAACTTGTTCAGGAGATATCATCTAACTCCAGAAACAAATGATACAGCCAGCAAAAAAGGTAGCCACTAAAAATAACTTCCCTTAAGTAACTGAAATGAAAAGTTCATCTCCAACTTCAAAGATATAAAGGTGCACCAACAAGTACTACTGGATCACATTGGAAAATTTGCATGTCGAAGGAAGGAACTAGAAGTTTAGGTCAAACATTAGTAGAAGGACAGTACAGATACCCACCTGCGAAAAGAAGGAATCTACACAGTCCTTTTGAGCCGTGGCAAAGACCTGAAGAAATGAAACAAAGGTAGAACAGCCAAAAAGAGTTATTGCGCACAAAAGAAAAGTGCAAAGACATAAAATTGAGATATAACACACAATAAATTAGGTCACATACGGAAGGTGTCCAATGAACTCCAGCACGAAGAGAGCCGAGAATCTCGCCTTCTTTGACTAAGCCATTAAACATGGACTGGAAAAATGAAGATTCAACAGCAACACCAACAGCTCCATCCATCTCTTGCAGTAAACTCTGCAAGAAGTTCCATAACGCTGACGTGTTCATTGGAACAAAAATACCCCTAGCTGCACCACGGACCATTGCACTTACACGAGCAACATAGGCTGGTGTATACAATTGCCCACCTTCAAGCCTACCTTTTATCTAAGCAATCCATACAAACATGTTAAAGCCTCCACTACATAAATTCAACCCTACTAAGTCACACCAAAAAGATAGAAATTTACCAATGTTCCAAGACGAGGTTCAAGAATGGAGACTACTAACTCAGACCCAACTTGTAGTTGTCCTGCTATTTCAGCAATGGCAATTTGGCTACATTCTTGAAGTCTTTCATTGATTTCTTCAGCCGCTGTATCCCAATAAGTATTCGAGATAATTTCCCCATTAATTAACATGAGGGATGAGTCATGGGATACTACATGATGTGCTTGTTTCTCAACATGGTACAAGTCTACCCCCGTAGAGTCAGCTAAATCAATCAACGAAATACGTCCCAGTTTGTTGATCTCTGCCACAATTTCATTTCTCAATTGCTCCTAAAATTCACCCATAACTACAGTTAAACGACACCCAATGAAGAAAAGATCATAAGACCCACATATAAACAAAATTAAACATCAGCACCATAAAAAAAAAAATGAACGAATTTTTATTATAAACCATAAAAATCAAACTTTCTATGCTATCATTTCACTTCTCAACTGCTCCTAAGTCCTATAACACACCCGCATAACTACAATTAAACAACACCAGTAAACAAAATTCATAAAACCCATCTACCAACATAACAAAACATCACCACCATAAGAAATCTAAAACCCATATTCAAAAGTTTTGATTAACAAATCAGATGCTTTAGGTGGGTTTTATGCCACAATTAACAACACCAATACACAAAATTCATAAAACCCATATACAAACATAACAAAACATCGCCACCATAAGAATAATCTTGAATTTTTTCAATCTAAAATTCCCATAAAAATCAAATCTTTTTTTCACAATTTTTTATTTAAAAATAAAACACTCAGATGCTTTAGGTGTTTCTATGCCACCATTTCACTTCCAAACTGCTCCTAAGTTCTATAACTACAATTAAACAACACCATTAAAGAAAACTCATAAAACCCATATACAAACACAACTAAACATAGCCACCATAACAAAAATCTTGAATTTTTTCAATCTAAAAACCATAAAAATCAAATCTTTTTATTTATTTTTTCAAAAAAAAAAAAATCATAAACTTCTAAACTGCTCCTAAGTCCTATAACACAATTAACAACACCAATACACAAAACCCATATACAAACATAACAAAACATATCCACCATTAGCAAAATCTTGAACTTTTTTTAATCTAAAAACCATAAAAATCAAATCTTTCCATAAAAAATAAAAAAAAAGGTGTATACAGGGGTGATGTATTCTTTGCCAGTGATAGTATGAAGAAGGTCAAAGTCAATGATTTGAAGCTGATGAAGTTTCTGCACCAATTCCACTACGTTACGCTCTGATAATCGTACTGTGGATTTAACTTGTTGTGCTAATTCAAATTGTTTTTGCAATTCTAGCAATTCTTCATCCATCTCTCTCTCTCTCTTTGGTGAAAAAAACTTTGATCAGAGTGATAGAAAGAGATGGTTGTGGAGTTGAGAGATATTGGGCCACTTTACACTTTTCTGCTATTTTTGGGCTCAACCAGCTTGTACTCTACCAACAAAAAATTGTTTGGATTGGCCTTTTATATGGACTGGTCTTTATTTTTTATCACTACTTCTCATTTAATGAAATGTGCCAAAGTATCTTTATTAGCTGGTCTATAGAATTAGAGATTCGGGTTTGAATCCCGGCGAAAAAAAAAAAAGGAAAAAAAAAAATCGCAAGGTAAGATTTTATAGCAAATTATGTCTATTTGGACAAAAGTTATGTTTTAAGGCATAGTTTCTATGTAGTTTCTTTTCTGGTATAGTTTTATAGTATAATTTAATTTCTACAAAACTATGTCGAACAAGGCATACTTTCTACATAACTACATAGAAATTATGACTTGTGGCGTAGTTCTGTAGGATAACTTAATTTTTATAGAACTATGCCGAACAAGGCATAATTTACATAGAAACTATGTCTTAAGGCATAACTTTTGGCCGAATAAGCATAATTTGCTATGAAGTCTTGCCTTCCGATTTTTTTTTTTTAAATACTCTGCTGAGGTTCGAACCAGAATCTCAGGAATATTTTCAGCCACTTAAAGTGCCGAAAGGAAAAAAATTAAAGACCAACGATTTGAGGGACGAAAATTAAAGACCACTCCTGAAATAGGGCATTTGTACGAATGACCCGTCTACGAAGGGTCATTTGCACTTTGGTCCCTATGTTGTGCTGGTATTTAATTTTTGTCCCTAAAATTGGCGGTCTTTAATTTTTGTCCTTCTGTATTGGCACGGCATGAATTAAATTTCAATATGCATAATTAACATTTAGCTTCGACATATGTATCATACCACTCCACAAGTTATGCCGAACAAAGCAAAACTTTCAACATTCAACATAATTTTAAAATACTACATAACTTAATTCCTACAGAACTCGTGAAAGTTCAGTTTTTTAAGATAAAAATATTACATAATTTATGCCGAATGAAGCAGGTTTGAATATTTTTATTAAATAAACAGAAAGGACAAAAATTAAAAATCACAAATATGAGTGGCAAAAATTAAAGACCAGTCCGTATGAAGAACAATCCGTGCAAAAATTTGACTACTTTTGTGCTATTATTTGGGCTGAACGACCTTGTAGACTGGTGCCATTATTGGGCTCAAAGACAAACTGGGTGTTGGGTTTTGCGAATTGCCCTTCTTTTGGGTGGTCTTTAAATTTTGCCCCTCATATTTGAAATCTTTAAATTTTCGCCTTCTAAATCTCACGGTTCCGTGTTCGAACCTCCACACGGTCAAAATTTAAAAAAATTCGCAAGATGAGTTTAAATTTCGCTATGCCCCCACCGATACACACTTGTGAAGGAATTACCAAAAAGTTATGCGGACCCGTGATACTTATGCCTTATGGGCGATTTGGCATAAGTATGCCGGTTCGGCATAACTTTGTAATTCCTTCACAACTTTATGCCGGGTACGGCATAAAAGTTTTCCCATTAAAAGTATGCCCCCACCGACATAAACTTATTAAGGAATTACCAAAGTTATGCCGGACCCGGCATACTTATGCTAAGTCTACCCATGAGGCATGAGTATGCCGGGTCCGGCATAAATTTGGTAATTCCTTAACAAGTATATGCCGGTTCCGGCATACACGCGACCCAAACCTTACCTTGCAATTTTTTTTTTAATTTATCCTTGAGCGGGGGTTCGACCTCAGAACCTCATGATTTCTGCGTGAACGCTCAGAGTTGCAATGTGAAGGGCAAAAATTAAAGACTAGCAATATGAGGAGCATAATTTAAAGACCACAAACATGAGGGGAAAAATTTAAAGACCACCCCAAAAGAAGGGCAATCCGCGCAAAAAAATGTTTCAAAGTCAATCCTAAAGTAATGGGCAATTCGCGGGAATGTCCTTATTTTGGAGTGGTCTCTAATTTTTGTCCATTAAATTGGTGGTCTTTAATTTTTGTCCTTCGTTAGAATTTTTTTATTTCGGATTCGAATTCCCGCTTAGTCAAAAATTTTAAAAAAAAATCGCAAGGCAGAGTTTGGATTTGCAAGACAAAGTTTTGCATGATTTGGGCAAAGTTAAAACTCTGCCTTCAAAATTCTGCCTTAAGGCGGTGTTTTGGAGGCAAAATTCTGAGGCAGAATTTTTAAGGCAAGGCAGAATTTTGAAGGCAAAAGTATGCCTTGCGATTTTTTTTTTTTTTTTTTACTGAGCTGGGGTTCGAACCCAGAACAGGCAAAGGGCAAAAATTAAAAACCACCCCAGAAGAAGGACAATTCGCGCAAAAAAATGAAAGTAATTTAGATCGACAATATAAATTTGGGTCATTTGCACCTTGGTCCCTATTTTGTGCTGGTTTTAGTTTTTGCTCTCAAGGCAAATAACTTTTTTGTGGGACATAAATTTATACAGTCAAACCTCTCTATTACAGCATCGTTGGGTTCAAAATTTTGTGGGCGTTATAGAGAATTGTTGTTATACACATATAACAACATTGACATTTAAATAATATTTTGCTGTTATAGGCAAAAAAGATGCATAAAATCTAAATTTTCATTTTTAATTGCCAAATTCTAAGCTTAATCACACTTTGTATAATGAAGGAAAATCTTTTAATGATGACAATATATATATATATATATATATATATATATATATATATATATATATATATATATATATATATATATATATATATATTCTCATATGATATTTTTTGTCATAAATATTGTATTAAAGAATCAAATATTTGGTCAAAATCTCTACACTTATTATTAGTAATCATAGATATTCTATTTTTATAAAGATGGTTAATTATTATATTACCAAAAAAAAAAAAAAAAAAGATAGTTGTTATATGGGGGCTAATTTTACAGAGAGCGTATTATTATAAAGTTGATTGTTGTTGTTATAGGTGAATGCTGTTATAGAGAAGTAAAATATAACATAAAAAATCGGTTCCGAAAAAATTTGGCCGTTATAGAGAGGTGTTGTTATATGCGGATGCGTTTATAGAGAGGTCTAACTGTATTCGCACATCTTAATATCCCACAAGTTATGCCCCGCGTCCTTACAGAGTGTGTGCGTCGTTAGGCATAAGTTCAATTTTGAAGGGCAAAATTTTTAAAAACCAGTCCAGTTGAAGGGAAACCGTGCAATTTCTTCTCTAAATTTGTGGGTTTAAATTTTATGTGTAAATAACTTTTTACACTGTCAGGTCAACAACGGATATCTATATGTAAGTATTCTTAAAATATGAGATTTGAAATTTTAAAAATAAGATATGTTATTTGCTACAATAGATAAATATGACCAGATGATATAACATTAATTATTTACACTGACGATGTATATTACTTAAACTCCAATTTTTATTTTTTTAACGTTCATTCTATCAAAGTCAAATTATTTTTGTAGTGGCTGTCGACTAATTATTAATCACAATACTACATCATATTTTTAAATTTTATGTTTGGAATCGACTAACATTGCAGAGGGGATCTTACTAGCACAATTGGTTGATCACCTAAAATTTTACCTAGTTGAGGTTCGATTTCTCACCTTGTGAAAAAAAAAATAACTATCATTGCGGATTCATTATAATTGAAATTCGTGTTTCAATTTAAAAAAGAGATTTTTTTTTCCATCCGGTGTCCGGTACCCGTATTGGAGCCCGACTATATCCGGATTTGTGTTGCGTAGAGCCCCATTTGGGGGAAAGCGCTCCCTGTGAAGGATTTTTCCATACCTAGAGCTCGAATCCGAGACCTCTGATTAAGGGAGGAGCAGCCCATCCGCTGCACCATATCCTTTGATGGTTAAAAAAAAAAAAAAAAAAAAAGGTAGAGAGATGGAGAGATATTACTAGATGACTTCTTTATATTTTGATTTTGAAGTCCGTTCTTCATTATCCTTGCAAGTTATATTTGATTATGTAAATTGGATGTGATTATCTTAATAAATAACTAAATATAGTTATACAATTAATTCAAAGTTTTCTTTGTTTAAGTAAAGCAAAAATTGACATTTAAAGAAATATTTGTCTCTGCTACTCCGTTTAATATCATTAATGCCGAAGCGGATATTCTTATACATAACCGATTTCATGATCAAATGTTTAATTAACAACACATGGTTAATCGTCACTTTTTCCCCCCAAAGTATTACTACTATTTTTTCTTCCCCCAAATTACTACTACTACTTTATATTTGCATACACACTGGTAAGAATAGGCTGACAACATTAACAAACATAACATGTTCTTACCCGGTATGGTTCTTGCAAAACAACAAATTATAATGCCAATGACTAATGGTCTAATCCAATAGCAATTATTGGATGTAAAAGAAGAGTTTTAGGACTACCATCTATAATAAGTAATTGGTCGACAAAAGAAAAGGAAAACTCGGTTTATAATAAGTAATTTTAAGAGTATATATATATATTTTTTTTTTGATCAATCCAAGTGATACTTTTTTTTTCTTTAATTTCATTCGCGTGACGCCCAGGCAGACGTGCCCTCGGCCTAATAGTTTCGGGTGCAATTTACGTTTAAAGACTCGATGATTCACGGTATTCTGGAATAAACACCAAGTATCGCATTTCACTACGTTCTTCATCAATGCGAGAGCCGAGATATCCATCGCCAAGAGTCGAGGTGATACTTTGTTAAGTACCATGTTTGGTGACTAATAACCATTGTGAGATATTAAAAGTAGCGGGAAAGTTTCATTTTGTAGGGGACAATATTCTCCTATATTACCCTTCAGAAAAATAGGTTTTATTAATGTTTAGCAAAGAAATGGATAGGCTAGGGGACCGAGAAAAATGAAATCTGTACAATTTTGCAAAGTTCAAGAGCATATTTTGATAATTTCACATAGTTTAGGGACAAATTTGATCATTTTCTCTTGTGAAAATGGCCATGTTGGAAAGCTTTAGCCATTAATTTAAGGACATATTTTGACCAATATTATAACGGCAGGGGCATATTTTACCCCAACTACTAGCGGATGGTAAAGTTAAACTATTACATAAAGTTCAATGGCATATTTAGACCTTTCCCCTTAAAATATACTCTCTCGTACAAGTTGTTTGATTGTTTGACCTATTATGAAAGTTTAATAGGTTAATTGATTGTGTACATTATAAAGCAACTTAAAGAATATTAAAACAATAGTTTGAAAAAGTAGTTTGATAAAAAAACAATACATCAAAGATTGTAATTTAATTTAATAATTGAAAGAATAATTTCTTGGAAGTTACAAAAGTTGTATAAAATAATAATATCAGGCTTATAATTTTTTTTAAAACATCTCAAAATTGAAAGAAAAAGAAATCATATAAATCACGTTGAAGTCACAACCGACTCTTGCAACATCAATTATCATCATCATTATTATGGAAATTCCATCCTCTACTTGAAAGTAATGGTAGTTGGTATGGAACAACTGCTGTCTGCAATAAATTCTTTGTCTATACAAGTTCTTAGCTTTCGGCTAAAATAACACTAGAAATTTGAAAAAGGAAAAAAAAGAATCTCACTTGATTGAGTATTCGTATCGCCAATTAGTAAGTTGGAGGTTCGAGCCGTGTAAAATAGCACCACTTTCAAAATTTTCCACCAAAATGATGGTTGAAAAACAAATTTCAATTGTCAAATCCCCCCTTAAACTTGAAGAAAAAAGAAGTTACAATATCTTATATAGCATACATTTTGAATTCATTGTTGTCATCAGAAAGGACTGAATCAGACCCTTCCATAGACTTACTAGCCAAAGAGTTCTTTCTCATGCTCCTCTTGTTTGATGACTCAATCCGATGCCTAATGACCCAATATAACATTACAACTATTGTTGAAGCCATTATAGTTGCTCCAAGAATTGTCACAATAACCGCCATCAGCCTATAACGCGTGCCAACAACAACAAACGATAGCGCCAAATATGCCACTGATACAAACACACATGCCGTCCACATTAGCTTGTTTATGATTGACATCAACTGCCTCTTTGCTTTGCTTTCTATCACAATCACTGTTGTTTGCACAACCACAACTGCTAGTGAGATGAATAATGCGATGGAGTCGAAGACAAAGAACACAAGGAAGCCAGGGTGGTTCGATATGTTTGCTTCTCCGATTATATGGCCTTCTGGGAGGTTATCCGGATCCATATAATATTGCCCTGGCACTTGAAATATTCCCGCAAAGGCAACCGTGGCAATAAGTACAGCTACTACAGTGGTTGAGTTGATCGCATTATTAAGCCCCTCTCGATGCATCTTGTGAAGCCGCTTAGCAATGCCTTGTATGCGTTTTCTTGTCTGTTTTGTGTGTTTTAACTGATCGTGCACCTCGTGCTTAATGTCACTGACGGTTTGCTTTAGTTCTCTTGCAGGGTTCGTTGCCTGTGGTTTGAGGATTTTGGCACTCTGAACGCCATATTCCTTCAGGATGGCTACGGTCTCAACCTGTGACATTTTCTCAGCAGTGTCGAGAGCTGTCTCGTGTGACCTATTGATAACTTTCGTGTCTGTTTCACTCTGCCCTAGCAGCAATTTAACCATCTGCATAAGTATAAACAAGTGAGATCTCCAATATCATCAGCACTTCCTCTTCATTTTATATTATCAACAATTTGGCTCATGATATATGAAGTAACAGGTACAAGTGGCCTCGCTAATTTTTTGGAAGAATATAAGCAAGCAGAGATAAAATTAGTCTAACATGGCTATCAAAGTGAGTGAGCAATGAACAAGATACATATTTTGGGGCTCTTTAGCTGAAACTAACATCAAGAGCCTATCAGTATAATCAACAAAAGAAGGCCATTTTGTCTTTTTTCAAGTGCAAGGGGAACATCAATATTGACACACTAATGACAGAAGTAGACACAAAAAGGGTATAAAATTTTGTCTCTAAGAAAAAGGTGCAAAAAGAACAGAAATATCCTCAAATCCCTGGTTGCAAAAAGCTCAGTAGGTGTTAAAACAAATGTTTGAGGTTAAAAATGCAGGCTGGAAATATCTTACAGCCTTCGTTTTCTGTCCCAGGAGAAAATCTAGGATTCAGGGTCTCATTCTTACATCAGTAGATAAATGACATTTCCACAAACTTCGTGCACACGTTGCATTCATAGTGACTGGTTTCTATTTCTTTCTCATTTTATTTTTCTAAAGGACTGTTTTACCATTGTAGCAATCTCAGGTCAGTCTGTACTATTCCACTATTCTCTTCCGATGTTATGTAGTCAAACGCAGATCCAGGATTTAAAGTTTATAGGTTCCTACAAGGACCTCAGGTTAATATACAATAATGACTGGGTTCACAATCGAACATTTATATAGAACTAGTGGATTTCTTAATACAAATGTAGTGTTTGAACAGAAGTTACTGGGTTCACGTGAACTTGTAGGAATAAAGCTAGATCCGCCCCTATATGTAGCGACGCTAAATTTAACAGGATAGCAAAAGGGGAGCAGAATATTGCGCTAAACAAAGTCCTAAAAACTAACTAGAAAATGTTTTCATCTCTTGTTCAGGTAAACAACGAATACTCGTTAACTAAAACATCAGCAGTACGGTAAGAAGTTTTAGATGAAACATACCTCAGCCCTCCCTTTCCGAGCTGCAATATGCATCGGTGTGTTTCCCTTATTGTCGACCATGTTAACTAATGAAGGATCAGCTTTAATCAGTTCCTCCACAACCTCGAGATTTTGTCCTTTGACAGCCATGTGAAGTGCGGTCTGTCCCTTATTATCCATCCGTGTTGCGATCCCCGGCTCCTTACTCAAAAGAGCCTTCAATACCTTCAAATGTCCGTTTCTTGCAGAAGAATGCAGCGCTGTTTTCCCGTTACTTTTAGCTATAGTAGCCAAACTGCTTTGTGCCTCCAAGAGAAAATTCACAACCTCTATGTGCCCTTGGTTCGCTGCTGTATGCAAAGCTGTCGTATTTGATACATCAACAGTCATCGCGAGCTCGGGATGTGCTTCCATTAGTATCTTCACCACATCTGCAACATTACCAAAATGAACAAAGCAAGTTCATACAAAATTTCATACATTAGACATCAGAAAAATGGAAAGGCTAAAATGGTGTTAGCTAGAGGCAGATGGAGCTTGCATACTATAGGTTCAACTGAACTCAATCTTTTCTAGAGATTTTCCATTTGGCCTGTTGCCCTAAATTAATTACGGGGGCTAGCCAAAATATACAAAACTTATACACTGATTATGTATATCATATGAATATTTATGTATATTTTGTGTATACGATATGTATATTATATGTATATGTATACTTAATTTACAAAACCTATTCATTTGCTGGATATTATTCTTTTGAGCGGTCAAAAAATGTAGTTATCCCTATTTTTCTACATGGAACATATGGTATATACCAAAAAGCTACTAAAAGTTCAACAAATATTAAATTATGAACCCATAATTCAATAGACTATGAATTTCATGCGAAGAGCTATAAAGTTTAAATCCTAAATCCGCCTCTGATGCTAGCAAAAACATCGACAACTTACCCATATCTCCTTGTTTGGCAGCAATATGCAATGCATCAAATCCGTTCCTCGCTTTAATTCCAGCTGCAACAAGATCATAGTAGATGATCATCTCCCTAACAACCTCATAGTAACCATATTCAGCCGCAACATACAAGGGGGTCTCTCCAGCTGAATTTTGCTTTATCAACAACTCTGCCAATTCTTGCTCGCTTGTCTCCTCGATAGTATTTTTTATCGCGACGAGATTTCCAGCTCTAGCTGCTGAATGCAACGCACTATCGTCGCGTTTGCCTGTTAATTGTTTGGTCATCTTTTTCCGAGGAGTAGTAGGTTGAGCTGCTGGTGTCTCCATCCTGTTAAAAGTGCTCAAGAAATTCCCACAATGCTAATGTTGAACCAATATCCTCTTTTTTCTTTCCTTCAAACACTCAAATCAACAATCATATATTTCAACTATGAAAAACTTTATTCTATAATCACACATTTCTGGATGCATCAAATGCCAAAATCTTGAATTTCACTCACATTCCCTTTTCACGATTGAGCAATTATCAATACCCTGGCAACAACACACAAAAAAAAAGTCATTAAAATATTTTTTTTCCCTGCATGAAGAAAGGCATTCTTTTTTAAATCTTTGACCTTTAATTCATGAATTCCAATACACTAGCTAGCCTGCATTAAACAAAAAATGAATATTTGCTATCTTATGTTATGTCTATTGTCTTGTTCTCATTCCTAAGTGCATTACACCATTAAAAATGCCAATTAAGATGCAGAAAAAAAAAAGGATTTTGTTTTACCTTTTTGCACCTTCTGAATCTTCCACTTTTTTGCAATTTCCTGACAAAAATTTCAAGAACTCCACCAAAAGAAAGCTGTTTTTTTTTTTCCTATGAAAACAACACCTATATATTGGTTATGAGAAATGGAAAAAAGGTTCTAAATGTATTAGGATCCTTAGAAATTGGCAAAAAAAAAAAAAATGCTAGAGACAAAGGGACATCAAAATGGCACATGCATTCAACAAACAAAATTAAAATCACCACCCTGAGTTCTTGAACAAGAAGGGAAAAAAAAAAAAAAAAGAACCAAAAGAATGGAACTTTTTTTTTGAAGTTGGTGGTGATGATTTAAAAATTGAGAATCACATTTAAAATATTAATGGTCTTCTTATTTTTATTATTTCTTTCAAAAATTTGAGTTGACTCAGAAGAAAAATTATACTCTCTGTGGTTGGTGAATAATTTCACTAACCATATTACCAGAAAGTCCATAACCACACACATATATATATATATATGTGTGTATCACGCGCTCTTAGAAGTCAGAAGCATTTGTGTGAGGCACCAAATAAAATATTTCTAGAATCGCAAAGTTTTCAATTTTTTCCAAAAGCTGAAAATGGTATGTTTTCAAGAAAATGAAACACTTATCTCTGGTGGTGCTTAGTTTAATTCTTTTTCTCCGAAAATATTGAGCAAATTTTTCATGAAATTGTTGTTCACCCTCAAATTTCACCCTTATATTAACAAATGTCACCAAAATTTCAGTTTTTGCAGAACACTGGAGAACTTGTCTTTCTTAACGTTTGGTTGGAAATTTTTTCTCAAATAGTTAAAAATAATTAGTTGAAAATCGTCTTCAAATTTTTTAAGCAAAATAAAACGAATAAAAATCTTGAATTTGTTTTCTTCAAGCTAGCTTTTATCTTGTCAAATAAGTATATTTCTTTTTAATTGATCACTGTGAAATATATATCGTATTTGGTCATCCCAACATGTCCATAGCCTTAAGCTTTGATGTTTATTTTTTATTTTATTATAACTTTTCATTTAAAAAGATCATTTAGAGAAAATTTTGCTTGGTTCTGACTTCTACTGATATGATGCATTTGGCAAGCCCAGACAGGAAACCAGATACTGATTATGAGTGGGAATTTGGGTATACTTGAGGTATTTCGTCTAGTTGACAACTTTGACACTACTACTTTTATGAAATTGTGAAATTGATTATAATTGACGTGAGATTGAAGAGTACAACAAATGGAGCAAATAGAAGTAAAGGACAGTCCAGTTCATAAAGAATCCCGGGTTAGCAGAGTCCAGAAAAGCTGCATCCCAAAAGGTGTGAGGTAGACAACCTAATCTAACGCAAGCTTTATTGTTTACGTTCATGTATGTACATTTAAACGCTACTTTTCACATTATATATTTTCACTCCTATAACGCTACTCGTCGAACGAGGGTATAATTTAGGGTCAAGAGTTACTGCTTATCCAGTCAAATCAGAGTCATCATTTGCCTTGATTTGCTTGGTTAAGTACTAAGTAATATAAAACCCGACATAATATCAAAACGAGAGTAACGTGCTCATAACTGATACGTGGATGAACGAACAGTCATTCGCGTAAGCTAAAGATTTTTTTGGAGTCCCTAAAGCAACTGAAGGAACATTTGTATTTAGCCACACCTTTCAAACTAGGATTTTCAAAGCTGATTTATGAACTATAGCCATTCAATAATTGGATTATACAGCATTCTGAATAAATCAAGTGACAATATCAAGTTTGCCTGCAATTCAATAAGACTAAATGGCGGCATATCTACATGCTAGCTCATATAGATTTCCATGGGAAGTTTTCTTTTGACCAATAGAATAGCATAGCATGCGATCGTACATCAACGACTACAAAAGAAACATGTATAAATCAGGCATACAAGAGTTAAGGTTATAAAATCCTCAGTCAGCAAACGATGAGATTAGCTATCACTCGCGTGTTGTACCATTAACTTGTAGAGGGCAAAGCCTCCCCTGTGGCAGCCGGGCATTTTAGAAGTCATGTCCTCCAACTCACTCTGACAAAAAGAAACAGTATGAAATTAACATTTGCAAACTAAATGATGGTAAGGGCAAAACAAAAGGAACTGTTTAAAGCAATATGAACTGTCCCTCATACTATTTTTAGCAACAAGTACGTCAACAACGTATCATTGCCAAAAATAATATACACACACCATCAAGCCAAAAATGGTTACATACAGCAGTTAAGCAAAACTTAAGAGATAAAGACAAGTTACTAGAACTATTTTAACAATTTGTAAAACGAACCATTGAAACAGCATAAAGCTGAGTTGACTCGAACCCATCCTGTGCACTAGAATATAGTTGTTGAATTTCATCTGACGGAAGATTGCATTTGATGAAGAAAAAAGCAGTTGGTCGAACATTCAATACTCTGCGGGATAAACCAATAAAGATGGGGCTGGACTGAACATAACATCAAAGATAAAGAATAAAGAAAAAGAGTTAGGTGGCTTCAACAAAATATGAGTCCTGATGCAACATTATCTGAAAGGAAATGACAGTCTAAGTGTGCACATAAAAACATCCCCCTCAAGAGTTGCAGACAGCCATATTCATAAATAATTCACCAGTCTCCAATTGATCAACTTACAGATGCAACTTTATTTATAGCCTGTTTGGCCAAGCTTCTAAACTCAACTTATTTTGAAATGTGTTTTCCTCAAAAGTGTTTTTCAAAAAAGCACTTTTGGTGAGAAGCAGTTTGTGTTTGGCTAATCATTCTGAAAAGCACTTTTGAGCAACAATTAGCGTTTGGCCAAGCTTTTAAAAAGTGTTTCTAAGTGTATTTTCTCAAAAGTGCTTTTCAGAAAAGTACTTTTCGTGAGAAACTGCTTTTTTGGCTTCTCAAAAACAGTTTCTCCTACTCAAAAACGCCTTTTCTTCTCCTAAAAACTTGGACAAACACCTCAACAACAACACCACCACCATACCCAGCGTAATCCCACGAGTGGGGTACGCTGACCTTACCTCTACCTCGTGGAGGTAGAGAGGTTGTTTGACCCTCGGCTCAAGTAAAGCATATCAAAGCAATTTTTTTTTTTTAAAAATACAGAAGTGAAGAAGACATGGCAAATAATAGGGACATCACTACATAACATTCAGGAAAAAAGGAACAGTACCAACAGCAAACGCCTCAACTTTGAAAACAAGCACTTTTGGCCTTGGAGAAGCTTGGCCAAACAGGCTATCAGTAGCTGACAATCAATGTGTCCTTTATCATGTTATAATACTTTTGTCAAGGATATCCAGCATTTAACCCAAAAAAGGAATTTTATACATGTTGTATGGTAAGTTTGCTCAAAGGATTTCCTCTCTCTTAGTAGTAATTAGTAAGTTTGTCAAATATCAACATTCCCTACATAATTTCCGTTGCATATAAAATAAAATTGGGATGAAAAGACCATATATATAATGTCGGCAAATTATTTAATTACAGTTTCAAGGTAAATCTTAACGTTATAGCTGAATGAAGTGAGAAATAAGAACTATGCGTTACTCAAAATACACAGCCATATTTTCCTATTTGGGCCACAAAAGGTTAAAAAAGCAAGAAAACAACAAAAAATATCTATGTAAAGTTAAATGACTTCACAAGGTAAAGATTCGAATATGACAAATTGACAGCACAAAAAATATGACAATTCTCAATATTCGACGATATTGTGCTATTTTGGTATAGAAAACCTAGAATGATAAACAGGTTGAGCCCTGAGATGCTTGATTAGACATTATGTTTACCCAGTGCTTCCCCGCCTCCGAAAAAGGAACGGGGAAAAAATAAATAATAGAGAAGAGAGAGAAAATAAAGGTTGAAAGTATCAGTATGAGCAAAGGAAGCACTCCAGTTATGTAGTGTTACTTTCTATAACAAATTAGAAAGGGTTATACAAGAGTGGCGATTAGAGTAATACAAATCACCACTTACAAGGGTATCTGCAGGAGCTCCAACTTCTTCAACAACTTCACGGACAATGCTGTCAAACATTTCCTGAGAAACTTTGCCGTTAATCATCTGACACTGGTTCAGCTCATGCAAGCCTTCACGGGACATTATTCCGACTTCTTGGGGCTGTTAAAAGCAAAAAAAGTAATCACGTCCTGCATTGCTTATCAACTGGACATATTTGGGCAGTGAAGTAAACAAGAATCCACAGCTTAATCTTGGCACAAAGAAGAGTGCTTTGCATGAGAACAGTGACAGATTCAACATCCCTTAGGTGATGTTCTAATTACATAACCCTAAAACAAAGCTTACAATTGCAGCAAGCAATGTCAGATAAGGTCACACAAATTTGGTTTCATTATGATCAGTTGAATTTAAAGAAATAGATAACAAATTACCAAACTTAAGATCACTCTTTAGCTAAAGGTCTAAATGGTGAACACTGTCAATTGTTAAATAACATTTTCCAAACAGAAATATGGCAACTGCTTTTGGCTGCCATAAATCACACGTTATTATTCAACATGAAAGGGTTTGAGTAGCTTGTTGGGTAACAAACATTTTGCTTCACCCATTTTTCAAAGAAAGGTAATAATATTATAAATCTTCAGCACAAAGGCTGTATACAAGTTCAAAGCCTCTATCCTCTTGAGTTGCAACAGCTTGTATTTATCAGAATTTTGTTACCATTATCTCAAAGATGTCCTTACAACACGAGATGAGATACCTCGGGGTGGCCTCCAGGAAAAACAAAATATCCAGGGAATTCTCCAACTTTATTACTTCTCTGAAGCACAAGTATTCTTCTGTCAGAAGTCTCCACAACTGCACCATTACCAAGAGGACTTGCTGTGTGCTGACACTGTATACAATCATCTGCAGAAAACCAAGTCACATCTTTTAGTACAAATGAATTGTAGTTATCTGCAGAAAACCAAGTCACATCTTTTAGTACAAATGAATTGTAGTCTGGTGACCAGGAAGATTAGTCAGAATCATATCCATATACTCGACGTGCCTGCTCTGTGAAATGTTATATGCAGTTCTGCATTACATAAGAAATGTGTAACATATCCCTCTTAGAATTCTTAAGACATCAAATTAGCTGCAGAGTCGCAGACCTTATGTTGGATTGTTTAAAAGAGAATAGAAAAGGAGACCGAAACACCTAAGAAGCTTGATGTTATGTTGCAGTTTGTGGTATCCATTGAAGAATATACAAGGTACACTCATTTCCAAAAGAAAGAAGCAAGTCAAAGAACGATTTATTTCATGGAAGCTTACCTTCAGACGAAACAAGAAATCTCTTCCACATAGAGCTTAAATTTGTTCCCACGAATGTCCTGAGTATAAAAATTCAAACATAAGATCATTTTATCTCTAATTCATTCTCTATTTTTGCTCTTCTTCTTTTCAGTTAGATGCCTGGATAAAATTTGAAGTGTTGACGGAACACGGCAGGCACTCACAAGTATCACTGTTCGCTCATGATTTTAACAGCACAAATAAAGAACATAACCAGTGTAAATTACACCAAATAAGTCTCACAAAGCTATTGCTGCACAAAAGTAACGGAAAAATAGAAGGTTGATACGTATGAAAACAAGTTGGCCTGTCAAATACTATTAGAAAATGGAAAAGAACCCTTCAAAAAAGTAATATAAAGTAATTTTCTACTTAGATTTTCCAAATAGAGAGCATACCGAAAGATCTATGCTCTATTTTACAGTAGATGAGAGCCCTTGCAAAAAGTAGTGCCTCAATAACATAAATTAGAATCCGTGATAAAAATAAACAATTTTGAATAAGAGAATAGGTTATTTGCTATGAATACACTGAGAGTGAAGCAGAAAGCTTCTGGTAAAAACGATAGTTTTGACTTGGGATTCTGAGTGTTAATACTCAGCTCATCGCCACTATAAATATCATCATTCCGCAATACCGTTTTTCAATACCGGTGGTGCAACTCTCAACTACAAGAAAGAGTGCACTCTCAAGAACAAACCAAATTTGATGATTCATCGTCTCAACGTTCTGTTTATAAGATTGGGACAGCAAAATTAGCCTGTCCAAATTGCACTGGACCGAGTAAATCATTATAATTTTCCATCACATGCATATCAAATGAAAAAACATATACTTAAATGAAACAATAAAGGATGGCAGGAACGAAAAGAGAAAGATAGAGAAGAACCTATAATCTGTCAGACCAAGATGAAGGGAAACATGAGACTGTTGCTTGGGATCATTCCCTACATCGAAGTTGTATCCACCATACTGTAAAATCATCAGTATATATAACATTTTTTTTTTTGAGAATAGTATATATAACATTTTTTTAGGATTAAAATTCAAGGATATGCAGCTTCCCAAGCTATGCATATACCAGATTGGGCCAATTTGATAAAATAGAAATGACCAGCTAAACTTTCTTATAACTAATAGAGTTGCAACTGTTGTCATCAGTGTGACAACAGTACAGCACTACACCGAATAAATTTAACCTGAGCGGATAATAGACAAAATATTTGTAATTCAGAATTATAATTAAAAGAGAAATGCAATGACAGAAGAGTGCAGCATACCCTGAACTTTGTTCCATTGAAAAGTGATGAGCTTTGCTGAACTCTTGCATCCCATATCTAACAAACCATACACAAATGAAGAAAGATTCAGAACAAATTCTGGTATTGGTACAAGTGAGTAATTATAGCTTTTTGATGTACTAGCATAACATACAGAACATGAAGAAAACTAGAGTTTGATATTTGGACTTTCAATCAAGTATGATCCTACAATCAGCAAAAGTTACAGTGTCATCTGCGAAGTATTCCTTCTGCTTCATTTTACATGAAACCATTACTATTTGGAAGTCAAACATTTTTCCTTGACATTGACTTTTTCAAATGTTTTCTAAACATGTTTAATCATACGATTGTAATTTATAGTACTTTACGTCTAACTTTAACTCGAAAAACACAACGAATCAATGTCCAATTTCATATTGACAAGTAGCATTAGCCTCATGCTCCTTTGTCCTGCTATTCCTTCTTTTTGGGACAAAATAAGCAGTATTAATTGATGAAGTCCACTCATGGATGAATACCGCATTCTGTTCCAAATTGCCCTGGATAAGAACTCTTCCATTGCCCAGAAAAGAAGTGGCAAGAAGGTTTGTAGAAGATTCGGAAGTGGAAAGTCTGATGGATATGCTAGCCAATAGAGAGGTAAAACATTGATGAGAGCCTACCTGACACTCTTAGTTGGGGAAACAAGAACATTTCACAGTGAAAGAATGCTATAAACAGATCTGTACTCAGAATCAGGCAATTGACTCTTGGAGTTGGAATCTTATATAGAAGATCAAACTTCCTACTACGGTTATATGCTTCAACTGGATTGCCCTTAATGAACTATGCCTAACACATGATAACCTCAACAGAAGAGGCTTTCAGCTGGTCAGCATATGTCATTTGTGCAAGGAAAACCTAGAGACTATCAGCCACTTGTTCCTGCATTCCCCCGTGGCCACTGACCGATGAAACATGTTCTATTGGTTCTTTTTTTAATCTTGAATGGGTCATCTCACAGCATATGAGAAAGACATACATAAGTTGGAGTCTATGGAGAGTTGACAAGGCCATCAAGAAAATTTAGTTGATGATCCCTGCAGTTGTTTTTTGGTGTTCCGTGTTCGTGGAATGAAAGGAATCGAAGATGGTTTGATACAATCTCAACTCTAAATCACTCTCTCAAATCTAAATGTTTGCTAAACATTTTTTGCCGGACTAAGTTAACCCCTGTAATAAGCACTGACAAAATTTTTGGACTTTGTTAGCTCCCTAGTTTTAGATTGACACATTGTAAAGGGACAAGCATATTCTCCTTTGTACTTTGGTAGTTCTCTTTTTCTAACTATGCATCCCCTTGATGCCTTTCTAATGAAATACCTTCATAAAAAAGATTAATTGATGAAGTTCGCATAAGTTAAAAGTTTTAATTCACACAAAAAATCAGACATGTTGAGTCTTGCTCCTTTGAATCCCCTCATTCCTTCGTTTTGGAACAAAATAAGTACTCTCTCCATTTCAACTTGTTTGTCTTACTTTCCTTTTTATTCTATTTCAAATAGAATGTCACTTTCTATATCTAGTATAACCCCTTACACCCAGCATCCTACTTAACATATTTAAGACCACAAGATCTAAAGGGTATTTTGGTACATTACACACATCTTTTATTTTAAGACCACAAGATTCAAAAGTCTTCTTTATTCTATGTCGAGTCAAACTAAGACAAACAAATTGAAACAAAGGGAGTAGTTTTAATTGATGAAGCTAGGATACTTGGTAAAAGTTAGGAATACTGAAAATGCGAGTCAGATAAATGCAACAACAACAACAACCTATCCAAAGGTAATCCCACAAGTGGGGTCTGGAGAGGGTAGGATATACGCAGACCTTACCCCTAGAGAGGCTGTTCTCGATAGACTCTTGGCTTAAAATAAAATAAGACAACAAAATAGCAAGATACAAAACAAATGCAGCAACCAATAGTAATACACGTTGAAGAATACAAAACTGAGCGCAATAACTAAATATTACTACTAAAAATAAGAAACCATGCGATAACTAAATAGTACTACTAAAATAAGAAACTACACGACAAATAAATAATACTCCCTCCGTCTCAATTTTAAGTGTCTTACTTTCCTTTTCGGTCTGTCCTAAAAAGAGTGCCTCTTTCTATATTTAGTAAGTTGACAATTCTAACATCTTACATGACAAGTATAAAACCACAAGATTCAAAGGACAATTTAGTACATTATACACATTTTTAATTCAATAGTCACTCTTGATTTCTTTAACTCCGTAACTAGTCAAACTAAGATACTTAAATTGGGACGGATGGAGTACTACTAAAAGGTGACATTCTTTTTACGACTAAAAAAAATGAAAGAAAGTAACACATAAACAGGTACAGAAAGAGTACTACTATAAATAAGAAACTACGCGATATCTAAATAATACTCAAAAAGATGTGGTAAAAGAAATAGAACTGTAACATAACCTTGGAAATGGAGTGCTCCAGAGTAGGATCAAGATGTGGAATCCTATCATATGTTTTGTCAAAAACAACTGACATCTATTAAACAAGACCACTTTTCAGATCACAAAAATGAGCATATTAAAATATGTACAATAATAAACAGTAGGTAACCTGTGAAGGAGATAAACCAGAAGGACATGAGAGCAACAGCTTAAATTCTTGACCATCGTCGTAGCTGATTTTATCCTCCATTTCTTATTTCCAATTGAAAAGATACACACAGTAGAAACACTCGATTGATCAAATTACAGTAAAATTATATGATAAGATGAATGTGAGTCATTTTTACTTTTTGCCCTTATTTTGTTCTAAGTCTTTAATATTTACCCCTCAAAGAAAACAACTTTTTCACAAGCATAACTCTGTATTTTCACGGCATAATACTCCCCTAGTCAGTTAGTCATTTGCATATTCTTAAGAAAATACTAACTCGCTGCGGATTAAAAAGAGCGTTCACTTAGCCATTCGTAAACCCCTTGAAAAAAAAAATCCTAATTCGTAGGCAAAAATAGAGTAATTTGACTAAACTTCCCTAATTAAATAGGTATTGGAAAGAATAAGGTTAATTGTTTCATTTTGCAAGTGGACACCCTTTTTGAACCAAAAAGAAAAGGTAAATAGACATTCTTTTTTATCCAGAGAGAGTAACTCCTAGACAAAATAGGTAATTTGACTAAACTATCACTAATTAAATAGGTATTGAGATTTTGTCACTTATCACTTAATAAGCGAAAATAAGGTTAATTTTTTTTATTTGGCAAGTGGATGCTCTTTTTAACAAAAAAAGGGGAGCAAGTTGGACAAATTTTTGAGCCGGTGGAGACGCCTCTAATTTAAGTGTCTAGTTTAACTAGGTACTAAGCTTAAGAATGAGACTTTTGAATCTTCCGGTCTTAAATTAAAGACGTGTCCAGTATTTTAATTCAGCGGTCTTAAATAGAATGTTGAAATTGAAAACTTACTAAATATAGAAAGAGGCACTTTTTTTAGACAAATTAAAAGAAAAAGTAAAACACTTAAATTGCGACGGAGGAAATATCCTACTAGACATAAGTTCAATTTTAGAGGACAAACATGGAAGACCAGCCCATTTGAAGGGAAAACCATGCAATTATATTAAGATTAATTAGACTGAGAATTTGGATTCCATTTTAGATGGGCCAGAGCCGGGTAATAGTGCGAGTTTTACGGGCAAAGTGCACAAGTAGCTGGTCTTACGATTCCAATTCAAAAAATAAACAAAATTAAAAAGATTTAAAGTTTAGCCACTTTAAAATTACTTTCTTACACGTCGGTCTAAAGTTTTCAAATTCACACCTTCGAGTTTGAAGTTAGATTCTTCTAGAGGTCTGAAGTTTGAATGAAGTTCAATTTGAAGACCTTGACTTTAGACCCGAAGGTCTGCATTTGAACTTTTATTTGCAAACTCCAAATCTTGGGGAATGAAGTCAGCTTTGGCAGAGACCAAATTCAAACTCGAAAGAAGAAGCACTAATAGGAAGTTCAATTTAAAATTTAGTAACATTGGCAAAACTTAAAATAATTTTTGAGAATTAAATATAAATTAGATAGGATTGCCACAAATGGCCAGATTTTGTGAAAGAACCACTTTAGACCAAAATATGGATGAAGTGTTAGTTTGATCCTTTTTTTTTTTTTAGCTAAAAGAATAGGTTGAGGGTATTTTTAGATCAATACGTCGAAGGAGGATATTTGTGAGCTATTTTCCATACGGTAGGGGCATTTTTGGCCCTTTTCCAAAAAATAATCTAAAGGATAAAATTTCACTTAACATAATGTCTTCAACACTAAAACTTGACTGTCTGAGCTGTATGATCCCTTGTTGATCATGTCAATCTCAAATTCTGAATCAGAGTCTGAACAACTAATGACATTAAGAAATCAAAATTTTAAGTGGGTGCAGTCATTATTATTATGCGGTAATGAGTGAGAACTTATCATAAGTATAGAACTCATTAAAATTATTCAACTTCATCTATGTCTCTCTCTATATCTATATACGTTGCAAGTGTAATGTGTTCATTATGTTTCAAATTATTTTTCTGGATTAGAAAAGAGTTAAGTTTGTTTTGACTTGTCAATTCCAAATTTTGCTTAAGAAATATGTTTCTCAATGCTGGCATTTCAATAAAAACATTAAAAATTACTTAATGTGAATTTGTCAGACTATTAAAAAAGATTACGCAATTT